>NC_088403.1:12036250-12058750 GCF_034236695.1 Oncorhynchus nerka
AAGAGTTCCACAGGGAGGCTGGCCCATGTGGACTCTACAAGGTGTCTAAAGAGTTCCACAGGGAGGCTGGCCCATGTGGACTCTACAAGGTGTCTAAAGAGTTCCACAGAGAGGCTGGCCCATGTTGACTCTACAAGGTGTCTAAAGAGTTCCACAGGGAGGCTGGCCCATGTTGACTCTACAAGGTGTCTAAAGAGTTCCACAGGGAGGCTGGCCCATGTGGACTCTACAAGGTGTCTAAAGAGTTCCACAGGGAGGCTGGCCCATGTGGACTCTACAAGGTGTCTAAAGAGTTCCACAGGGAGGCTGGCCCATGTGGACTCTACAAGGTGTCCCACAGGAGGCTGGCCCATGTGACTCTACAAGGTGTCTAAAGAGTTCCACAGGGAGGCTGGCCCATGTGGACTCTGGCCCATGTGACTCAAAGGTGTCTAAAGAGTTCCACAGGGAGGCTGGCCCATGTTGACTCTACAAGGTGTCTAAAGAGTTCCACAGGGAGGCTGGCCCATGCCCATGTGGACTGGCCCATGTGGACTCAAAGGTGTCTAAAGAGTTCCACAGGGAGGCTGGCCCATGTTGACTCTACAAGGTGTCTAAAGAGTTCCACAGAGAGGCTGGCCCATGTTGACTCTACAAGGTGTCTAAAGAGTTCCACAGGGAGGCTGGCCCATGTGGACTCTACAAGGTGTCTAAAGAGTTCCACAGAGAGGCTGGCCCATGTTGACTCTACAAGGTGTCTAAAGAGTTCCACAGGGAGGCTGGGACTCATGTTGAGAGTTCCAAGAGAGGCTGCCCATTCCTACAAGGTGTCAAAGAGTTCCACAGGCTGGATGTCCTTTACAGGTGTCAAATTGGTGGACCATTCTTGATACACACAGGAAACTGTTGAAAAACCCAGCAGCGTTGCAGTTCTTAACACAAACCGGTCCTCCTGGTACCTACTACCAGACCCTGTTCAAAGGCACTTATTTTGTCTTACCCACACAGACACAATCCATGTCTCAACTGTCTCAAGGCTTAAACATCCTTCTTTAAACTGTCTCCTCCCCTCCATCTACACTGACTGAAGTGGATTTAACAAGTGACATCAATAAGGGATCATATCTTTAAACTGTCTCATCCCCTCCATCTACACTGACTGAAGTGGATTTAACAAGTCACGTCAATAAGGGATCATATCTTTAACCTGGATCATGTTCATCAATAATGTTTTTATACTCAGGCTATACAGGTACTGATGGGTCATTTAAACAGGTACTGATGGGTCATTTTAAACAGGTACTGATGGGTCATTTTAAACAGGTACTGATGGGTCATGTTAAACAGGTACTGATGGGTCATTTAAACAGGTACTGATGGGTCAATTAAACAGGTACTGATGGGTCATTTAAACAGGTACTGATGGGTCATTTTAAACCTGATGGGTCATGTCTGTCATGGAAACAATACTGATGGGTCATTTTAAACAGGTACTGATTCATTTAAACAGGTACTGATGGGTCATAAACAGGTACTGATGGGTCATTTAAACAGGTACTGATGGGTCATTTTAAACAGGTACTGATGGGTCATTTTAAACAGGTACTGATGGGTCATTTTAAACAGGTACTGATGGGTCATGTTAAACAGGTACTGATGGGTCATTTTAAACAGGTACTGATGGGTCATGTTAAACAGGTACTGATGGGTCATGTTAAACAGGTACTGATGGGTCATGTTAAACAGGTACTGATGGGTCATTTTAAACAGGTACTGATGGGTCATGTTAAACAGGTACTGATGGGTCATGTTAAACAGGTACTGATGGGTCATGTTAAACAGGTACTGATGGGTCATTTTAAACAGGGTCACTGATGGGTCATTTTAAACAGGTACTGATGGGTCATTTTAAACAGGTACTGATGGGTCATGTTAAACAGGTACTGATGGGTCATTTAAACAGGTACTGATGGGTCATTTTAAACAGGTACTGATGGGTCATTTTAAACAGGTACTGATGGGTCATTCATTTAAACAGGTACTGATGGGTCATGTTAAACAGGTACTGATGGGTCATGTTAAACAGGTACTGATGGGTCATTTTAAACAGGTACTGATGGGTCATTTTAAACAGGTACTGATGGGTCATGTTAAACAGGTACTGATGGGTCATGTTAAACAGGTACTGATGGGTCATGTTAAACAGGTACTGATGGGTCATGTTAAACAGGTACTGATGGGTCATTTTAAACAGGTACTGATGGGTCATTTTAAACAGGTACTGATGGGTCATGTTAAACAGGTACTGATGGGTCATGTTACACAGGTACTGATGGGTCAATTTAAACAGGTACTGATGGGTCATTTTAAACAGGTACTGATGGGTCATTTTAAACAGGTACTGATGGGTCATGTTAAACAGGTACTGATGGGTCATGTTAAACAGGTACTGATGGGTCATGTTAAACAGGTACTGATGGGTCATTTTAAACAGGTACTGATGGGTCATGTTAAACAGGTACTGATGGGTCATTTTAAACAGGTACTGATGGGTCATGTTAAACAGGTACTGATGGGTCATTTTAAACAGGTACTGATGGGTCATGTTAAACAGGTACTGATGGGTCATTTTAAACAGGTACTGATGGGTCATGTTAAACAGGTACTGATGGGTCAAGTTAAACAGGTACTGATGGGTCATGTTAAACAGGTACTGATGGGTCATGTTAAACAGGTACTGATGGGTCAATAATATGGCACAGGTCCAGTCCAGTCCTCTTGTGTTATCCATGTAAACATGTAAGGAGCGTCTATGGACAGGGAGAGATAAGATCACTTACCTTTTCAAGGTGTCAAGGAGCAGGCTGAAACTGGCTTTGAGCTTCGCTGCTTTGGTCCCACTGATCTTCCCAGTAGAGAACAGCTACAAGAGAACAAAATCCTTCTTTCAATAATCATCTGCCTAAAGCCATGGACCAGAATCAGCATCTGGGAAGCCATCCATGTCTCTCCATCTGACCACAGAGCGATTAGCTCTCCTTGCACATGTCAAATAAAAGCTCAACCACACAGATTAGATGGTTCCAGTGGCTGTAAACAGGTCTGTTGTTTACACCCCCCCCCCCACCTCTCTCTAGTGTTTATCACCGTGCCAACGCTACAGAACATCTGTGTTTGCTTCAACTACAAAGGAACAAAAACAAAACTCCACATCCCTAAACGCAATTCAGTTGCTATTCAGCGAGAAAACTCTTTATCCAGCTGATCTTCACAGAGCCAGGCTGATCTTCACAGAGCCAGGCTGATCTTCACAGAGCCAGGCTGATCTTCACAGAGCCAGGCTGGACAGAGCCAGGCTGGTCTTCACAGAGCCAGGCTGATCTTCAGCTGATCTTCACAGAGCCAGGCTGGTCTTCACAGAGCCAGGCTGATCTTCACAGAGCCAGGCTGGTCTTCACAGAGCCAGGCTGATCTTCACAGAGCCAGGCTGGTCTTCACAGAGCCAGGCTGATCTTCACAGAGCCAGGCTGGACTTCACAGAGCCAGGCTGGTCTTCACAGAGCCAGGCTGATCTTCACAGAGCCAGGCTGATCTTCACAGAGCCAGGCTGATCTTCACAGAGCCAGGCTGATCTTCACAGAGCCAGGCTGGTCTTCACAGAGCCAGGCTGTGATGGTTGGAATGATGAAAGACACAGCCAACATGTGTGCATCACTGATGTTTTAGGTGATTGTCTTAGATCAGAGAGAACTACCACACTGTGAAACATTATAATGACTTCCTCTCACAGGGGAGCTACAGCTGGCAGAAAACAACTGATACCTTTGGATTCATCTCATTAGAGTTCATCAGAGTGCTGCAGGTTTACTGGAAAACCCATGTCTTAAAAGGAACATGGAGAATAACGAAGGTATAGAATAATGTATTATTGACCTGGGGCTGGTTGCACACAGTCATACAGGTGTATGTCATACAGGTACAGTCATACAGTCATACAGGTGTACAGTCATACAGGACTACAGGTGTAGAGACACACATAGGACTACAGGTGTAGAGACACACATAGGGCTACAGGTATAGAGACACACATAGGACTACAGGTGTAGAGACATATAGGACTACAGGTATAGAGACACACATAGGACTACAGGTGTAGAGACATATAGGACTACAGGTATAGACACACATAGGACTACAGGTATAGAGACACATAGGGCTACAGGTATAGAGACACATAGGACTACAGGTATAGACACACATAGGACTACAGGTATAGACACACATAGGACTACAGGTATAGAGACACACATAGGACTACAGGTATAGAGACACACATAGGACTACAGGTGTAGAGACACACATAGGACTACAGGTATAGAGACACACATAGGACTACAGGTATAGAGACACACATAGGACTACAGGTATAGAGACACACATAGGACTACAGGTATAGAGACACACATAGGACTACAGGTATAGAGACACACATAGGACTACAGGTATAGACACACATAGGACTACAGGTATAGACACACATAGGACTACAGGTATAGACACACATAGGACTACAGGTATAGACACACATAGGACTACAGGTATAGACACACATAGGACTACAGGTATAGAGACACACATAGGACTACAGGTATAGAGACACACATAGGACTACAGGTATAGACACACATAGGACTACAGGTATAGACACACATAGGACTACAGGTATAGAGACACACATATGACTACAGGTATAGAGACACACATAGGACTACAGGTATAGAGACACACATAGGGCTACAGGTATAGAGACACACATAGGGCTACAGGTATAGAGACATATAGGACTACAGGTATAGCGACACACATAGGGCTACAGGTATAGAGACACACGTAGGACTACAGGTATAGACACACATAGAGAGGAGAGGAGATCCAGGCCTGGATGGGACTGTAACTCTGACAGTTCTGTCTGTTAGAGAGGAGATCCAGGCCTGGACGGTACTGTAACTCTGACAGTTCTGTCTGTTAGAGAGGAGATCCAGGCCTGGATGGGACTGTAACTCTGACAGTTCTGCCTGTTAGAGAGGAGATCCAGGCCTGGATGGGACTGTAACTCTGACAGTTCTGTCTGTTAGAGAGGAGATCCAGGCCTGGATGGGACTGTAACTCTGACAGTTCTGTCTGTTAGAGAGGAGATCCAGGCCTGGATGGGACTGTAACTCTGACAGTTCTGTCTGTTAGAGAGGAGATCCAGGCCTGGACGGGACTGTAACTCTGACAGTTCTGTCTGTTAGAGAGGAGATCCAGGCCTGGATGGGACTGTAACTCTGCCAGTTCTGTCTGTTAGAGAGGAGATCCAGGCCTGGACGGGACTGTAACTCTGCCAGTTCTGTCTGTTAGAGAGGAGATCCAGGCCTGGATGGGACTGTAACTCTGCCCATTCTGCATAACCAACATGGAATAGGTTCTACACCTGCATTGCTTGCTGTTTGGGGTTTTAGGCTGGGTTTCTGTACAGCACTTTGAGATATCAGCTGATGTAAGAAGGGCTATATAAATACATTTGATTTGATTTGAATAGGTCAATTATAAGCTCTATGGTTTTCCCTTCCTCTGTAAAAATGAAAGTTTCTGGTTCAGTGGCTGGGAGCTACTTAAAGGAATGGATAGTCGAAGAGTTTCAATTCTCAACAACAACAAAACCAGTTACCACATCAGTTATATAGAGGTATATAGAGGTATATAGAGGTATATAGAGTATATAGAGTTATATAGAGGTATATAGAGGTATATAGAGGTATATAGAGTTATATAGAGGTATATAGAGTTATATAGAGTTATATAGAGGTATATAGAGTTATATAGAGTTATATAGAGTTATATAGAGGTATATAGAGTTATATAGAGTTATATAGAGGTATATAGAGTTATATAGAGTTATATAGAGGTATATAGAGTTATATAGAGGTATATAGAGGTATATAGAGTTATATAGAGGTATATAGAGGTATATAGAGTTATATAGAGTTATATAGAGGTATATAGAGTTATATAGAGGTATATAGAGGTATATAGAGTTATATAGAGGTATATAGAGGTATATAGAGTTATATAGAGTTATATAGAGGTATATAGAGTTATATAGAGGTATATAGAGTTATATATAGTTATATAGAGGTATATAGAGTTATATAGTTACAATATTCACAAGGATGAGTCATGGACAGTTACCACATCAGTTATATAGAGGTATATAGAGTTATATAGTTACAATATTCACAAGGATGAGTCATGGACAGTTACCACATCAGTTATATAGAGTTCCAGGCAGTTACAATATTCACAAGGATGAGTCATGGACAGTTACCACATCAGTTATATAGAGTTATATAGTTACAATATTCACAAGGATGAGTCATGGACAGTTACCACATCAGTTATATAGAGTTATATAGAGTTATATAGAGGTATATAGAGTTATATAGAGGTATATAGAGTTATATAGAGGTATATAGAGGTATATAGAGTTATATAGAGGTATATAGAGTTATATAGAGGTATATAGAGTTATATAGAGGTATATAGAGTTATATAGAGGTATATAGAGTTATATAGAGTTATATAGAGGTATATAGAGATATATAGAGTTATATAGAGGTATATAGAGTTATATAGAGGTATATAGAGTTATATAGAGGTATATAGAGTTATATAGAGTTATATAGAGTTATATAGAGGTATATAGAGGTATATAGAGATATATAGAGTTATATAGAGGTATATAGAGTTATATAGAGGTATATAGAGTTATATAGAGGTATATAGAGGTATATAGAGTTATATAGAGGTATATAGAGGTATATAGAGGTATATAGAGTTATATAGAGGTATATAGAGGTATATAGAGTTATATAGAGGTATATAGAGTTATATAGTTACAATATTCACAAGGATGAGTCATGGACAGTAAACTATTCCATAGATATGGTAGGAATAACAATAACAGTCACTTTATTCGTAAAGTCAAGTTCTTTTCCTGCAGGTGAGGAGGACTCGTTAATGTGTAGCCCGTCTGGCTCAGAGGGACAATACTTCCTGATCACAAGATGGCTGACGTTGACCCATGACCGCCACCACACAGAGCCCTGTGGCACTGCCAGTTTGAGGATTTGAGCTGTTCTGTTTATCTTTCAGGGCTCTACAGTCATCTCACCTTTGACCCAAAACTAAGGTGTATAACGTGAGTTTCAATAGAGGGTTTGAATTGCAAATATTGCATCACTTTCAATATGACTAATCCTGAATGGAACACCTTACTTAATCCCACAACCCACCACAAAGTCCATCAGTAGGAAAAGCGAACAACTCATCGTGGCAGAGAGAAGATGCTCCGTATACAAATGAGCCTTTCTCAGACATTAGAGTTGTGGTGATGTCATATTCATACATTGAATCTAAAACTGTCATGGCAACGAGACCAGAGTTAAGAAGGAAAGAGACACATTGGTGTTGATTCACAGCAACACTGAGATTGGAGTTTGGAGATGAAACAAGTGCACTGTAGGACCATAGCCTTTCTCTCTGTTCAGGTGATCTAGTATCAACCCTCTAAGACCCTCAAACCGACCACTTCTACCACTTCATAAAGGGCTTAGTGTCCTAGTTCAGGATAAATATCCAAGAACACAAAACAGCAAAACAACAAGAGGAGGAAAACCTACAGGAGAGAATGTTAATTCCTTTGTACTGACTCACTTCCATTGTACTGACTCAGGAGAGAATCTTAGTTCCATTGTACTGACTCACTTGTCTGTTCAGGGAAATGGGCTGATTTCTAAAGGACTGCAGCTCAGTCAGAACTCTGCCTTCCTACTCTCTCTTTAAATGGTTGACTTTGCTGCTGGTATGGAGTGGTGGAATTACGCAACACAGCCCCTCCCACCCCTCCCTTCCTCTCTCCCCTGATATTAATGACACAACTATCTCAGGCAGGAGGCAGTCTCCTGTGCTCACTCTCCTGCAGGCTGCTCTCTCACGCTGCTCTCGCTCTCTCTGACTGCGTAGCTGAGAAACACTCACTCACTCACTCACTCACTCACACTCACACACACTCAGTCAAAACACACACCATGAGGCTGTTCGTGCTGTGTGTTGTGGCCTCCACCACTCTTCTGCTGGCAGTCCCATGGAGCTCCGCAGCAGAGCCAGGGGACAGAGCCCAGAGATGGGATAAGGTCCAGGATAAGGCTGCTACAGGAGAGGTTTCAGGGGGCTGCCCTGTGAGGATGAAGCCTTCTGGCCAGTGTGGAGAAGAGGACGACTGCCCCTACCAGATCAGCCTGCCTCCACTGACCATCCAGCTGCCCAAGCAGTTCAGGATGCTGGAGAAGACCATGAAGGAGCTGCAGAGCCTGAAGGAGACGGTGAACCGGCTGAAGAGGGACTGTCAGGAGTGCCGGCAGCAGGCTGACCAGAGCCTGCAGAGGGACAGCGGGGAGGCAGCAGGGGGTCCCGGTACGGGACCAGGGTTTCTGGAAATACAGTCTAGCACCAGTAAGGAGGAACGAGGAGACGGGGGAACCAACACAGGGCCTGATGGGGATGGCATTGGCACCGGTTCTGGTACTGGCAAAGGCACCGTCTCTACTGGCGGTTCTGTGTTTGAGATGCAGGTGAAAATGAACAAGATGTCCAACAGCCTGCGTAACGCACGGGGTCAGATCACGGCTCTGCAGGGCCGTCTAGAGGAACTAAGCCTGATCAACATGAGGAACGTGGAGGCCATCGTGGACAGCAAGGTGGAGAACATCACTGGAGTGATCAACAAGCTCAGTAACAACTGTAACCACCAGTGTGCCGTCCAGCCCTCTCCTCAGTGTACGTCTATTTACTATCTTTCATTAACCAAATAGGTTCGTGAGAATTTGACAGGAAAATTCTGTATAACCTTTAAGTGATTTACAAAACGCTGTTATTACTAAACTATCATTTTTCTGTAAAGTGCAGAACTCCCCTCAGTGTAAGTGTTATTGAAAATAGCCCCCCTGTTCTCTTATAGAAGCTCCTCTAGTCTCTTGTTATTGCTAACCTATTGTTCTCCTCTAAGCATCAGCCAGACAGACTTATTATAAAAGCAGGCTTTCATGCACTGCATGCAGTACTGTACAGTATGCCAGCCCTCTGTACTGAGTGTGAGTACTCTGCCGTATCAAAAGGAGAGTTGCAGGTTTAACTCCAGATCATCACCCTTTATTTATGCATGGTCCTAAACTAACACTGCTACTGTACAAGGGAATTACATTATTTCATCACACTTTATCTTTCAAAACTCATTGGGATATTCTGAGTGTGAGAGATTCTGATATTTTGAGTGTGAGATACTCTGATATTTTGAGTGTCAGATATTCTGATATTTTGAGTGTCAGATATTCTGATATTTTGAGTGTGAGATTTTCTGATATTTTGAGTGTCAGATATTCTGATATTTTGAGTGGTCCTTCTGATGGAGAGAGATATGCATATTTTCATATGGGCTTAATAGGAACCAATTTGAAACAAATAATTTTCCTGTCAGTTTCAATACTGTAGACCACTGTAAGGTACTTCCTTTTGGAGATCTGAACTGAAAACCCCATGTCCAATTATCAATGGAATGCAAACTAGTCATGTCAAAGTTCCATTTCCATCTAGAGGTAACTCCAGGGGACATATTTCAGTAGTAATCATATAACATGTTACCATCCATCTAGATTGATATGGAACCATTCCTGAAGCATGTGACAACCATCTCCTCCATTGGCTACTATCTGAAAAACACATGTGAGATCCTTTTGAAATGGATCGACTCCCGACAGCAGTGGGATTTCTCCAGCCTGTGTACTTGTGACAGTGTTAACCTGCGGTCATTTCAGTGTGAACATTGGGACGGTGTTAACGTGCGGTCATTTCAGTGTGAACATTGGGACAGAGTTAACGTGCGGTCATTTCAGTGTGAACATTGGGACGGTGTTAACGTGCGGTCATTTCAGTGTGAACATTGGGACGGTGTTAACGTGCGGTCATTTCAGTGTGAACATTGGGACGGTGTTAACGTGCGGTCATTTCAGTGTGAACATTGGGACGGTGTTAACGTGCGGTCATTTCAGTGTGAACATTGTGACGGTGTTAACGTGCGGTCATTTCAGTGTGAACATTGGGACGGTGTTAACGTGCGGTCATTTCAGTGTGAACATTGGGACAGTGTTAACGTGCGGTCATTTCAGTGTGAACATTGGGACAGTGTTAACGTGTGGTAATTTCAGTGTGAACATTGCGACAGTGTTAACATGCGGTCATGGTGTAAACAGCTACCTCCTTTATTACACTTGCCAACAAGATGATGCAATGTGTTGCATTCCGACAGTTGGTCATGGTGAGATCAGAACACTGTGTAGAAGTACTTGTCTTAGATTAATCTGTCATGTTTCGTATAAGAGCTCTGCAAATGACTCTGGATATCTTGACAAGATAATGTCAGAAGTGATTCATGTAAAGATTATGGAGAAACAGGCAATATAAAGTGTTTCCAGTAAGAGTGGGGAGCATCCAGTATCAAAGTGCAGTAGTGCTTGTGTTCTGTTGTTGACACAGCCTTCTTTCTACTGGCCACGTTTCTATCTTGATATGGGAAACTCTCTGTCGGCTCAACGACAACAGAACGTCAGCAGTCAGACATCTCACAATCTCAGCTCTGTAACAGATCATTAAGCCCTAATTCACAGTTAAACTAAACAGTGTGCTTCCTATCTCTGATTGGATTTGAAGGTGTTCGCGGACATACATCGAGGGAGTCTACCTTCGGATCATTTAACTGAATCATGTTCTCGATTCATTTATAAACACTTTTAAGCTTCATCTAATGTCCCAAGCCTTTTTCTGTAGGAATTAAAGGAACTGTTTGCCTGTAATGTGAGAATGCACAAGCTTTTCACTGGGACGATGTTACTTCCAGATGAGGGTTTTATGTCTCTGCATACTTCCTTGATAATACAGCTGCTCTTCTGTTGCTGTCAATCCCCTTTATCAGTCTGCATGGCTGTCTGTCCATCTGTCTGACGGACTGTTATATTTGGGTCAGTCACAGCCTGGCGCCCATATTCTGAGAACCACTAATACTATCACATATGGGCAGACTTTGATAGGAGTACTGCCCACAGGGGGGAGATACAGAGAAACACACACACTCACACACACGCACAAACAGCCTGCTCTTCCGTGCTCTGCTCTGTCATCTTCTGTGCTCTGCTAACTCAAATCCTCTCTCATGCTTCCTAGGCTCCTATCCTGAGCAGTCGACTGGCGTCACTTTCCAAAACTCAGGGTCTCTAAGCTCCAGAAGTGTCTGTCAGGATGCATTATCATCACACACACAGAGTGGGGACTGGCAGGCTCTCCAGCAGCCTTGGTTAATCCCATGTGACACGTTCCCACGTTTTGACAAGGCTGTCCTCCCCTTATATGAAAACAGTGACGCCGTGGCTCAACTCACTCAGTCAGCTCTGGGGCTGGAAGTCAGGAACATTCCATGCAATGCCTGCTGGGTTGTGAGAGGCTTGTGCTTTGAGGGAAACAGTGTTTTCTTTACTCCTCGGACACTGACCGTTGCCTCTCTCTCTCTCCCTCCCCCTGCCCTGTCTCTCTCTCTCTCTCCCTGCCCTGTCTCTCTCTGTCTCTCTTTCTCTCTCCCTGCCCTGTCTCTCTGTCTCTCTCTCTCTCTCCCTGCCCTGTCTCTCTCTCTCTGTCTCTCTCTCTCTCTCTCCCTGCCCTGTCTCTCTCTCTCTCTCTCTCTCCCTGCCCTGTCTCTCTCTCTCTCCCCCTCCCCCCTGCCCTGTCTCTCTCTCTCCCTCTCCCTCCCCTGCCCTGTCTCTCTCTCTCTCCCTCCCCCCCCTGCCCTGTCTCTCTGTCTCTCTCTCCCTCCCCCTGCCCTGTCTCTCTGTCTCCCTCTCCCTCCCCTGTCTCTCTGTCTCTCTGTCTCTCTCTCTCTCTCTCTCCCTCCCCTGCCCTGTCTCTCTGTCTCTCTCTCCCTCCCCCTGCCCTCTCTCTCTGTCTCTCTCTCACAACAGTCATCATCGCTCCCAAGGACTGCTCTGACTACAACATGCTAAAGGAGAGGAGGAACGCCGTCTACCGGGTCACGCCAGACCCCAGGAACGGCACGTTCCAGGTCTACTGCGACATGGAGTCGTTCGGCGGCGGCTGGACCCTGGTGCAGCAGCGCCTCAATGGCACCGTCAGCTTCAACCGCTCCTGGGCTGAGTACAAGGTTAATAAACCCATTTGACAAAACTCTGTGACAGACCGTGGTCAGTAACATTCCATGTAATGGCCTGCTGCCCTGTGAGAATCAGGGAAAACATGAGGTTGTGTCCCAAATGTCACCCTATTCCCTATATAGTGCACTACATTTGACCAGGCACTATGTAGGGAATAGGGTGCCATTTGGGACAGATTTGACTCCTTTGACACGGACCTTTACCTTTTTTTCTCCCTCTCTCTCTCCCCCTGCCCTTGCCCTCTCTCTCTCTGTCTCTCTCTCTCTAGAGGGGATTTGGTGACCCCCGGGGAGAGTTCTGGTTGGGCAACGACCGCATCCACCTCCTGACCAAGGCCAAGGACATGGTTCTGCGCATCGAACTGGAGGACTTCCAAGGGGTGCGGGAGTATGCCAAGTTCGACCAGTTCTACGTAGCCAACGAGTTCCTGAGGTATCGCCTCTCCATCAGCGGGTACAGTGGCACGGCCGGCAACGCGCTGCACATGAACCAGCACTTCAACCACGACCAGAAGTTCTTCACCACGCCAGACAGGGACAACGACATGTACCCGTCAGGGAACTGCGGCGCGTACTACAGCTCTGGGTGGTGGTTTGACGCCTGCATGTCAGCCAATCTCAATGGGAAATACTACCACAAGAGATACAAGGGCGTGAGGAACGGCATCTTCTGGGGAACATGGCACAACATGTCTAGTGAAGCATACCCCACCAACTACAGGCAGGCCTTCAAGACGGTCAAAATGATGATACGGCCGAAGAACTACGCTCCGTAAAAGAAAGCGGCATGAGAACGGAAACGACCGGAAACATCAGAATGACTTTTTTCTTCTTGACTTTCTGCTCCTTTGATCTTTCTGCCTCCCACTGTCAAGTTTAACCACACGGTTCAGAGACAGTCTGAGACACCTGGGTTCCCGGGTATAAAACAGCAATGAAATCTTCAAAAGTTTGGAAAAGTCTCCACCGAAGATAAACATATGATATCACAGTCATAGGAAATGTCTGGCTATCGGTAAAACAACATACTATGGACCATGTGCCACTGAACTAACAGCAGCAACAAAATGGAGTCAGATATGTTTGCTTTCTGCAGAATAATTACATTGGTTGACTGCAGGCACTGCAGCTGTTTCCAGACATCTGTAATTCCATTTTCTGTATAATACTGCCACCTAGCGTTATGTCATTGCATTGCATCCTCATCTAGACAGGCTAAGCAGCATGGAAACTAAAGGCCGCAAGTTCAAGGAGGAAATGTACAGTATTTATTTTTGAAAGTATGATAGCTTTTATATAACTAATATATGGACTGTATGTTCATGCAGTACACAGTGATTGCCTAAGATGAGTAGCCCAAAAAGTATTGTATTCGGAATAAAAAGCATTGTATTGGGGTTGAGAAGTTGACCACAGAGAAGTTTAAAACTAAAACATGGAGTATTTCGACTTGTATGAAAAGGTTTAAAGTGTAGGTATATTTGAATAGAATAATTGATTATGTAGCTTGATGTAAAGAACTGTATGTACACTAGACGTTTTTCGTTCACCTTCTATTGTCCTATTCACAAAAGTATTTACTTTTTATATAAAAACATTAATAAACTTTTTACAGATTTGCACTGAGTACTGAATTATTTTGTTATCCATATCCCGCATGAAACACAGCAGGCAAATAGACCTGACCCAGCCTATATCTGTCAACCATCAGCAGGCAAATAGACCTGACCCAGCCTATATCTGTCAACCATCAGCAGGCAAATAGACCTGACCCAGCCTATATATGTCAACCATCAGCAGGCAAATAGCCCTGACCCAGCCTATATCTGTCAACCATCAGCAGGCAAATAGCCCTGACCCAGCCTATATCTGTCAACCATCAGCAGGCAAATAGACCTGACCCAGCCTATATCTGTCAACCATCAGCAGGCAAATACACCTGACCCAGCCTATATCTGTCAACCATCAGCAGGCAAATAGACCTGACCCAGCCTATATCTGTCAACCATCAGCAGGCAAATACACCTGACCCAGCCTATATCTGTCAACCATCAGCAGGCAAATAGCCCTGACCCAGCCTATATCTGTCAACCATCAGCAGGCAAATAGCCCTGACCCAGCCTATATCTGTCAACCATCAGCAGGCAAATAGCCCTGACCCAGCCTATATCTGTTAACCATCAGCAGGCAAATAGCCCTGACCCAGCCTATATCTGTCAACCATCAGCAGGCAAATAGCCCTGACCCAGCCTATATCTGTCAACCATCAGCAGGCAAATAGACCTGACCCAGCCTATATCTGTCAACCACCAGCAGGCAAATAGACCTGACCCAGCCTATATCTGTCAACCATCAGCAGGCAAATAGACCTGACCCAGCCTAAATCTGTTCAACCATCAGCAGGCAAATAGCCCTGACCCAGCCTATATCTGTCAACCATCAGCAGGCAAATAGACCTGACCCAGCCTATATCTGTCAACCATCAGCAGGCAAATAGCCCTGACCCAGCCTATATCTGTCAACCATCAGCAGGCAAATAGACCTGACCCAGCCTATATCTGTCAACCATCAGCAGGCAAATAGCCCTGACCCAGCCTATATCTGTCAACCATCAGCAGGCAAATAGCCCTGACCCAGCCTATATCTGTCAACCATCAGCAGGCAAATAGCCCTGACCCAGCCTATATCTGTCAACCATCAGCAGGCAAATACACCTGACCCAGCCTATATCTGTCAACCATCAGCAGGCAAATAGACCTGACCCAGCCTATATCTGTCAACCATCAGCAGGCAAATAGCCCTGACCTAGCCTATATCTGTTCAACCATCAGCAGGCAAATAGCCCTGACCCAGCCTATATCTGTCAACCATCAGCAGGCAAATAGCCCTGACCCAGCATATATCTGTCAACCATCAGCAGGCAAATAGACCTGACCCAGCCTATATCTGTCAACCATCAGCAGGCAAATAGACCTGACCCAGCCTATATCTGTCAACCATCAGCAGGCAAATAGCCCTGACCCAGCCTATATCTGTCAACCATCAGCAGGCAAATAGACCTGACCCAGCCTATATCTGTCAACCATCAGCAGGCAAATAGACCTGACCCAGCCTATGTCTGTCAACCGTCAGCAGGCAAATAGACCTGACCCAGCCTACATCTGTCAACCATCAGCAGGCAAATAGCCCTGACCCAGCCTATATCTGTCAACCACCAGCAGGCAAATAGACCTGAGCTAGCCTATATCTGTCAACCATTAGCAGGCAAATAGACCTGACCCAGCCTATATCTGTCAACCATCAGCAGGCAAATAGCCCTGACCCAGCCTATATCTGTCAACCATCAACAGGCAAATAGACCTGACCCAGCCTATATCTGTCAACCATCAGCAGGCAAATAGCCCTGACCCAGCCTATATCTGTCAACCGTCAGCAGGCAAATAGACCTGACCCAGCCTATATCTGTCAACCATCAGCAGGCAAATAGCCCTGACCCAGCCTATATCTGTCAACCGTCAGCAGGCAAATAGACCTGACCCAGCCTATATCTGTCAACCATCAGCAGGCAAATAGACCTGACCCAGCCTATATCTGTCAACCATCAGCAGGCAAATAGACCAGACCCAGCCTATATCTGTCAACAGTCAGCAGGCAAATAGACCAGACCCAGCCTATATCTGTCAACCATCAGCAGGCAAATAGACCTGACCCAGCCTATATCTGTCAACAGTCAGCAGGCAAATAGACCTGACCCAGCCTATATCTGTCAACAGTCAGCAGGCAAATAGACCAGACCCAGCCTATATCTGTCAACAGTCAGCAGGCAAATAGACCTGACCCAGCCTATATCTGTCAACCATCAGCAGGCAAATAGACCTGACCCAGCCTATATCTGTCAACAGTCAGCAGGCAAATAGACCTGACCCAGCCTATATCTGTCAACCGTCAGCAGGCAAATGGACCTGACCCAGCCTACATCTGTCAACCGTCAGCAGGCAAATAGACCTGACCCTGCCTATATCTGTCAACCATCAGCAGGCAAATAGACCTGACCCAGCCTATATCTGTCAACCATCAGCAGGCAAATAGACCAGACCCAGCCTATATCTGTCAACAGTCAGCAGGCAAATAGACCTGACCCAGCCTATATCTGTCAACCATCAGCAGGCAAATAGACCTGACCCAGCCTATATCTGTCAACAGTCAGCAGGCAAATAGACCTGACCCAGCCTATATCTGTCAACCGTCAGCAGGCAAATGGACCTGACCCAGCCTACATCTGTCAACCGTCAGCAGGCAAATAGACCTGACCCAGCCTATATCTGTCAACAGTCAGCAGGCAAATAGACCTGACCCAGCCTATATCTGTCAACCGTCAGCAGGCAAATGGACCTGACCCAGCCTACATCTGTCAA
This sequence comes from Oncorhynchus nerka, assembly GCF_034236695.1. Classification (NCBI taxonomy): domain Eukaryota; kingdom Metazoa; phylum Chordata; class Actinopteri; order Salmoniformes; family Salmonidae; genus Oncorhynchus; species Oncorhynchus nerka. The sequence goes on from NC_088403.1 coordinate 12,052,955, forward strand.
CCGTCAGCAGGCAAATAGACCTGACCCTGCCTATATCTGTCAACCATCAGCAGGCAAATAGACCTGACCCAGCCTATATCTGTCAACCATCAGCAGGCAAATAGACCTGACCCAGCCTATATCTGTCAACCATCAGCAGGCAAATAGACCTGACCCAGCCTATATCTGTCAACCATCAGCAGGCAAATAGACCTGACCCAGCCTATATCTGCCAACCATCAGCAGGCAAATAGACCTGACCCAGCCTATATCTGTCAACCATCAGCAGGCAAATAGCCCTGACCCAGCCTATATCTGCCAACCATCAGCAGGCAAATAGACCTGACCCAGCCTATATGTTTTATTCATTTTCCATCAGGGTTCAGGCAAATGTGTTATTCCTTTTCGACCCAGCCTATATGTTTTATTCATTTTCCCTTCATAAGGGTTCAGGATTGGCTGATGTGTTATTCATTTTCGCTTCATAAGAGTTCAGGATTGGCTGATGTTTTATTCATTTTCCCTTCATAAGGTTTCAGGATTGGCTGATGTTTTATTCATTTTCCCTTCATAAGAGTTCAGGATTGGCTGATGTTTTATTCATTTTCCCTTCATAAGAGTTCAGGATTGGCTGATGTTTTATTCATTTTCCCTTCATAAGAGTTCAGGATTGTCTGATGTTTTATTCATTTTCCCTTCATAAGGGTTCAGGATTGGCTGATGTTTTATTCATTTTCCCTTCATAAGGGTTCAGGATTGTCTGATGTTTTATTCATTTTCCCTTCATAAGGGTTCAGGATTGGCTGATGTTTTATTCATTTTCCCTTCATAAGGGTTCAGGATTGGCTGATGTTTTATTCATTTTCCCTTCATAAGGGTTCAGGATTGGCTGATGTTTTATTCATTTTCCCTTCATAAGGGTTCAGGGCTGATGTTTTTTTAGTATTTACTATTTATTAGGATCCCCAATTACTTGTTGCTGAGGCAACGGCTACTCTTCCTGGGGTCCAAACAGGAAACAACACAACAAATAAAAGTCATAATATACATAAATATAAATAGCACTACATTACAATTTAGCCATTCAGCAGACGCTCCCATCCAGAGAAACCCACAGCTAGTGCATTTACCTGGAGATAGACAGGCGAGACAAACTGTATCACAGTGGTATCCCAACCCCCTATCACATACATAACACAATACAACATATAATATATAATACAATACATAATACAATATATAATACATAATACAATACATAATACAATATATAATACATAATACATTAGATAATACAATACAATATATAATACAATACATAATACAATATATAATACAACATATAATACATAATACATTAGATAATACAATACAATATATAATACAATACAATACATAATACAATACATAATACAATACATAATACAACATATAATACATAATACATTAGATAATACAATACATAATACAATATATAATACAATACATAATACAATATATAATACAATACAATACATAATACAATATATAATACAATACATAATACAACATATAATACATAATACATTAGATAATACAATACATAATACAATACATAATACAATACAATACATAATACAATACAATACATAATACAATACATAATACAATACAATACATAATACAATACAATACATAATACAATACATAATACAATACATAATACAATACAATATATAATACAATACATAATACAATACAATATATAATACAATACAATATATAATACAATACAATATATAATACATAATACAATACATAATACAATACATAATACAATACATAATACAATACATAATACAATACAATATATAATACAATACATAATACAATACATAATACAATACAATACATAATACAATACAATACATAATACAATACATAATACAATACATAATACAATACATAATAATACAATACATAATACAATACATAATACAAATACAATACATAATACAATACATAATACAATACATAATATAATACATAATACAATACATAATACAATACATAATACAACATATAATACATAATACATTAGATAATACAATACATAATACAATACAATACATAATACAATACATAATACAATACATAATACAATACATAATACATTACATAATACAATACATAATACAATACATAATACAATACATAATACAATACAATATATAATACAATACATATTACAATACATAATACAATACATATTACAATACATAATACAATACATAATACAATACATAATACAATACATAATACAATACATAATACAATACATAATACAATACAATACATAATACAATACATAATACAATACATAATACAATACATAATACAATACATAATACAATACATAATACAATACATAATACAATACATAATACAATACATAATACAATACAATATATAATACAATACATAATACAATACATAATACAATACATAATACAATACATATATAATACAATACAATATATAATACAATACAATATATAATACAATACATAATACAATACATAATACAATACAATATATAATACAATACAATATATAATACAATACATAATACAATACATAATACAATACAATATATAATACAATACATAATACAATACATAATACAATACAATATATAATACAATACAATATATAATACAATACAATATATAATACAATACATAATACAATATATAATACAATACAATATATAATACAATACATAATACAATATATAATACAATACATAATACAATATATAATACAATACAATACAATATATAATACAATACATAATACAATACAATATATACAATACAATATATACAATACAAATACAATACATAATACAATACAATATATAATACAATACATAATACAATGCAATATATAATACAATACATAATACAATACATAATACAATACAATATATAATACAATACATAATACAATATATAATACAATACAATATATAATACAATACATAATACAATACATAATACAATACATAATACAATACATAATACAATACATAATACAATACAATATATAATACAATACATAATACAATACATAATACAATACAATATATAATACAATACATAATACAATACATAATACAATACATAATACAATACAATATATAATACAATACATAATACAATACATAATACAATACATAATACAATATATAATATAATACAATACATAATACAATATATAATATAATACAATACATAAAACAATACAAAATACAATACATAATACAATACATAATACAATACATAATACAACATATAATACAATACATAATACAATATATAATATAATACAATACATAATACAATACATAATACAATACATAATACAATACATAAAACAATACAAAATACAATATATAATACAATACATAATACAATACAAAATACAATATATATGTAATACAATATATAATTATAGTTCATAATTCTTTAATAAGAAAACTCAAACATGATACAAACTACAAAACAATAAACGTAAAACCGTAACAATACATAACTGGTACATAAAACACAAAGACATAATACAATCACCCAATACAATACAATAAACAATACATAATACAATAAATAATTCCCAATAATACAATACATCTGCAATACATGATTGAGAACCATAATACAATACAATAATACAACCATGCAATACTTACCTACAATACTACACGGAATACAATACAATAATAATCTACAAAACCCCTAGACAAGTCAAACAATATATAATCAATACATAATCACACCCTGGCCTAATACAATAATAAAGAAAACACAGAATACTAAGGCCAGGGCGTGACAATATAATACAATACATATTACAATACATATTACAATACATAATACAATACATAATACAATATATAATACAATATATAATACAATACATATTACAATACATAATACAATACATAATACAATACATAATACAATACATAATACAATACATAATACAATACATAATACAATACATAATACAATACATATTACAATACATAATACAATACATAATACAATACAATACATAATACAATACATAATACAATACATAATACAATACAATACATAATACAATACATAATACAATACATATTACAATACATAATACAATACATATTACAATACATATTACAATACATATTACAATACATATTACAATACATAATACAATACATATTACAATACATAATACAATATATAATACAATACATAATACAATACATAATACAATACATAATACAATATATAATACAATACATATTACAATACATAATACAATACATATTACAATACATAATACAATACATATTACAATACATAATACAATATATAATATAATACAATGCATAATACAATACAATATATAATACAATACATAATACAATACAATACATAAATACATAATACAATACAATACATAATACAATACATAATACAATACAATACATAATACAATACATAATACAATACAATACATAATACAATACATTACACAATACAATACATATTACAATATATAATATAATACATATTACAATACATAATACAATACATAATACAATACATATTACAATACAATACATAATACAATACATTACATAATACAATACACAATACAATACACAATACAATACATATTACAATACATAATACAATACAATACAATACAATACATAATACAATACATAATACAATACATACAATACAATACATAATACAATACATAATACAATACATATTACAATACAATATACAATACATAATACAATACAATACATACAATAATACAATATACAATACATATACAATACATAATACAATACATAATACAATACATAATACAATACATATACAATACACAATACAATACACAATACAATACATATACAATACATAATACAATACATAATACAATACATAATACAATACATAATACAATACATAATACAATACATAATACAATACATAATACAATACATAATACAATACATATTACAATACATAATACAATACATATTACAATACATATACAATACATAATACAATACATAAATACAATACAATACAATACATAATACAATACACAATACAATACACAATACAATACATAATACAATACATAATACAATACATAATACATACAATAATACAATACATACATATACAATACATAATACAATACATATACAATACACAATACAATACATATTACAATACATATTACAATACAATACAATACATACAATACATAATACAATACATAATACAATACAATACATAATACAATACACAATACAATACACAATACAATACATATTACAATACACAATACAATACACAATACATATTACAATACATAATACAATACATAATACAATACACAATACAATACACAATACAATACATATTACAATACACAATACAATACACAATACAATACATAATACAATACACAATACAATACACAATACAATACATAATACAATACACAATACAATACACAATACAATACATAATACAATACATAATACAATACATAATACAATACATAATACAATACACAATACAATACACATACATAATACAATACATAATACAATACATAATACAATACAATAAATATAATACAATACACAATACATAATACAATACAATACACAATACATATTACAATACAATACACAATACATATTACAATACAATACAATACATATTACAATACATAATACAATACACAATACACAAT
>NC_088403.1:12063750-12128379 GCF_034236695.1 Oncorhynchus nerka
TTGAATCACATGCTTGCAGGCGCAAACAGACAGCTAAATTCCAGCAGAGGGCGCCAAGGATTCATTATCATGAGTACAGAGAATTTTCTCTACAAGCTGAGCTGTGGTAACCTTTGTGTCCTGCAGTCCGCAGAGCAGGGCAAAGAAATCGTGTAGTGAGAGCATCATCAAGGACTGCTCGTCATTTGAACCAAGCCAACCAACACCTGTCCTGGAGGCATCCTCTGTAGCAAGGCATATACATACACAGGAAATAACTCTAAGGATTGTTATGGATTGCACCAAGAACTGTTGAGTTTGGAGAGTTTAGGTCCAGACAATGAGTTTTTGTGATATATATATATATAGATGTTTATTTACTCTGAAGCTATTGAATTTGAACACCCTGGAGTTGAGACCAGGGCCTGTATTCAGAGAGCGTCTCAGAGTAGGACTCCTGATCTAGGATCAGGTCCCCCTGTCTATATAATCATATTCATTATGATCTAAAAGGCAACATTTATCCTAGATCAGTACTCCTACACCGTGACTCTTTATGAGGACAGGCCCAGAACAGCTGAAGAGTTCCCTTCTCTCCACTGTCACATGGTGACGTCACCCTCTCAGCTCAGGAGAAACTGGAAAAACATTTAAGATCATTGTTCTTCCCCCTGGATCCAAATGTAGTCTTGATTCCTCTCCTTGTTTTATATGTCATCTATGCAAATTCATCTGGGTCCATTCACTGTTCTTCAATCTTAAATCACGTAGAAAAGATTCATAACAGCCTTCTGGTTCAACACATCAAAATGTTTGTGAAACACTCCAGATGGTGCTTGTGGTGTGTGTTGTGTGTGTGTTGTGTGTGTGTGTGTGTGTGTGTGTGTGTGTGTGTGTGTGTGTGTGTGTTAAAGGGGTAGCAGGATTTGGTAGGTCCCGTGAAGCAGGATTCTCATTTTGGGAGAGACTTTTATAGTGGCCCTGTACTGGACATAAATGTTCATAGATAGACTTCATCCTCTGTAATGTGACTACTGTAGTAGGTTCTTTGAGACAGTATCTGATGGTTGACCTTTGGCTCAGATGTTGAGGTTTTTCACGGTCCATTTATAGTTCATAAGAACGTTGTATCTCATGAATCACTGATCTGGTCGTTTCTGGTCCAGTAGAGGGTTCGCTCCCAGCATTGACCTTAACTTCCATCACATTTCTGGACTGATTTCTGGAACCTGCCCATGTTTTTGTTTTCTATAACAATATGCCCTTCAAGAGAATTATCATTTTGGCAAGTAAAACAAGTTCATGCACTTCTCAGAAATTATTTTTAGATTTGTGTTTAACTCAGAATTTCAAATGCATGAGGGCATGCAGCTAAATTAGGACAGTAGATGTAGCTGTTCACAACTAACCAGGTTTGTTTTCCTTATCAATTCACATTCCATCATGGTAAACTGTCAACAATAGTACTTGAGTTATGTGTGTTACTAACTCCTAATAATGTAGCAGCACAGGAAAACAACGTTCTGTGCTGTAATCAGTAAACACAACAGGTAAACAATAGACATTAAACACGAGGGAATGTGCACCATTCCATACAGACATATTTAGCTTCATCTTCTGAGTAGGTTTTCAGTCTAACCTGTTCTGACCATCCAGCCTGTCTTTAGGGCTCTTTAGTGGTTTAGTGTCCTCCTTAGTAGTCAGTGAAGTCACACACACTTGTTCCTTCTTGAGTGCCATAGTAAAGTGTGTTTTCTTCTCATGACTTCCAGAGAGCACTCTGTTTCTAGTAGGTCTAATATTTGTTCTTAGAATAGTGCTGAACAGGGCTTGTTCTTAGAATAGTGCCGAACAGGGCTTGTTCTTAGAATAGTGCTGAACAGGGCTTGTTCTTAGAATAGTGCCGAACAGGGCTTGTTCTTAGAATAGTGCTGAACAGGGCTTGTTCTTAGAATAGTGCTGAACAGGGCTTGTTCTTAGAATAGTGCCGAACAGGGCTTGTTCTTAGAATAGTGCTGAACAGGGCTTGTTCTTAGAATAGTGCTGAACAGGGTTTGTTCTTAGAATAGTGCTGAACAGGGCTTGTTCACAGAATAGTGCTGAACAGGGCTTGAAGTGGATTAAAGTACATAATATTTGTGTACCAGGTTTTTTATTTATGAGCCGGTATTCTCTAAAGAGGTGCCGGCACTCAAACAGTAGAAAATGTGAGATTCTCTGTACAAGCAGCAGGTAGCCTAGCAGTTTAGAGCTTTGGGCCAGTAACTGAAAGGTTGCTGGTTTGAATCCCTGAGCTGTTCTGCCCTTGAGCAGTTACATTTTTGTAAATGCTGTTATCCAGAGCAATTTACATTAGTTAGTACATACATTTTGATACCGGTCCCCCATGGGAATCAAACCAACAACCCTGGCATTGCAAGCACTATGCTTTACCAACTGAGCTACATGGACCACAGTTACCCCCCAACAACTGGGTGTTGATTAAGGCAGCCCCTCGCACCTATAATTCAGAGGGTTTGGGTTGAATGCGAAAGGCATTTTGGTTGAATGCATTCAGTTGTGCAACTGACTAGGTATTCCCTTTCCCTAACCAGATGCAGAACAACTCATGAATGATGATTGTTTGTGAAAATGTGTTCTCATTGCTGAACAGATGTAGGACCTTCATTTGAGCCAGTTCGCTACAGCAGTAAAATAACCCTGAAGCAACAGGAAATGTGGAATATCATTTATCATTTGTAGGGGTTGATCCATTTTTCATTAGGACACTTTGTTCAACTGGAAATGACAAACATTAGAGGCCTTTTTAAACCTTGGATACACTACAAGTGTCCATTTCCTGCCGTGCAGGAACATTCATGCATCAACATGATGATGAAATTAAGATACTGCATCTGTATCTTGGGGAGAAAACAACCAAAAATCTTATTTTAAGTGATCTGGTTGCAGCTGTGCAAAACCATACACTGGTCGAGTGACAATCTCTTCCAGCTGTTCTATGGCCATGTGAAGCCTGTTTCATTTATATGATCACCTTGGGTGGTGTGTTTCAGAAAGCTTATCAGCCCATGAATCACTATTGCTGAATTAAATAATCAGAGGAAAAAGTTACTGTATCCTGTACACTACTTTTCTTTTGTACCTGTGTATTGTAGTCATAACAAAAGCAGAAACATATTGGGGGTAATTTTATGATCCTTCTGCAGGCTCTTTCAAGTTAGGCAGTGTTCTGTTTTCAATATCCCAATGAATCCAAGTTGGGTTTTCTTCCAGACACGTATTCTGCACAGTGAGGAGTATAGTTCCACAGTCACCGTAGACGGTTCCGTTCCAACGGATGAAATCTGCAGATACCTAATACAATCTATTAAAGCCTTTCGAGAGGTTTTTATTAAACTCTTTTTTTAAATAGTTACTCTATAACAAATTGTCTTGCTTGCATCAACAGGAACAGGGATTCTTTGTGCTTCGCATCGACAGAAATAAACATCTCTCCGGGAAGAAGGGCGAGGGTGTACGTTTCATGATTAATGACTCATGGTGTAATTGTAACAACATGCAGGAATTCTAGTCCTTTCTTTCATCTGACCTAGAATTCCATGCGATCAAATGCCGACCGTATTATCTCCCAATAGAATTCTCGTTGGTTATTGTCACAGCTGTGTATATCCCCCCGCAAGCAGATACCACGACGGCCCTCAAGGAACTTTACTGGACTTTATGCAAACTGGAAACCATATATCCTGAGGCTGCAATTATTGTAGCTGGGGATTTTAACAAAGCTAATTTGAGAACAAGGCTACCTAAATTCTATCAGCTTATTGACTGTAGTACTTGCGCCGGCAAAACTCTGGATCACTGCTACACTAACTTCCGTGATGCATACAAGGCCCTCCCCTGCCCTCCCTTTGGCAAATCTGACCACAACTCCATTTTTCTTCTCCCTTCCTATAGGCAGAAACTCAAACAGGATGTACTCGTAACAAGGACTATTCAACGCTGGTCTGACAGATCGGAATCCACACTTCAAGATTGTTTTGATCACGTGGACTGGAACATGTTCCTGGTAGCCTCAGGGAATAATATTGATTTATACGCTGATTCAGTGAGTGAGTTTATAAGGAAGTGCATAGGACATGTTGTGCCCACTGTGACTACTAAAACCTACCCTAGCCAGAAACCGTGGATAGATGGCGGCATTCGCTCAAAACTGAAAGCACGAACCACAGCATTTAATCATGGAAAGTTGACTGGGAATATGGCCAAATGCAAACAGTGTAGTTATTCTCTTCATTTGCGTATCGCCCCAATAGGTCCACAGACGATGCAATCGCCATCACACTGCACACTGCCCTATCCCACCTGGACAACAGGAATACCTATGTAAGAATACTGTTCATTGACTACAGCTCAGCATTCAACACCATAGTACCCTCTAAGGTCATCATTAAGCTTGAGGCCCTGGGTCTGAACCCCGCCCTGTGCAACCGGGTCCTGTACTTCCTGACGGGTCGCCCCAGCTGGGGAAAGTAGGAAACAGCATCTCCACTTCGCTGATCCTCAACACTAAGGCCCCACAAGGGTGCGTGCTTAGCCCACTCCTGTACTCCCTGTTCCCCCATGACTGCGTGGCCATGCACGCCTCCAACTCAATCATCAAGTCTGTAGACGACATAACAGTAGTAGGTTTGATAACCAACAATGAAGACGACCTATAGGGAGGAGGTAAGGGCCCTCGGAGTGTGGTGTCAGGAAAACAACCTCTCACTCAAGGCCAACAAAACAAAGGAGATGATTGTGGACTTCGGGAAACAGCAGAGGGAGAACCCCTCTATCCACATCGACGAGACAGCAGTGGAGAAGGTATAATGTTTTAAGTTCCTTGGCGTACACATCATGGACAAACTGAAATGGTCCACCCACACAGACAGTGTGGTGAAGAAGGTGCAACAGCGCCTCTTCAACCTCAGGAGGCTGAAGAAATGTAAAACCCTCACAAACTTTTACAGATGCACAATTGAGAGCATCCTGTCGGGCTGTATCACCGCCTGGTGATACAACTGCACCGCCCATAGCCACAGGGCTCTCCAGAGGGTGGTGCGGCATCACCGGGGGCAAACTCCCTGCCCTCCAGGACACCAACAGCACCCGATGTCACAGGAAAGCCAAAAAGAGCATCAAGGACAACAACCACCCGAGCCACTGCCTGTTCACCCCACTACCATCCAGAAGGCGAGGTCAGTTTAGGCGCATCAAAGCTGAGACCGAGAGACTGGAAAACAGCTTCTATCTCAAGGCTATCAGACTGTTAAACAGCCACCACTAACACAGTGAGGCTGCTGCCTACATACAGACTTGATATCATTGGCCACTTTAATAAATGGATCAATAGTCACTTTAATAATGTCACTTTAATAACGTTTACATATCTTGCATTATTCATCTCATATGTATATACTGTATTTTATACCATCTATTGCATCTTGCCTATGCCCCTCGGTCATTGCTCATCCATATATTTATATGTATATATTCTTATTCCATTCCTTTACTTAGATTTGTGTGTACTAGGTAGTTGTTGTGGAATTGTTAGATTACCTGTAGATATTACTGCACTGTCAGAACTAGAAGCGTAAGCATTTCGCTACGTTCGCAATAACATCTGCTAACCATGTATATGTGACCAAGAAAATGTTCAAATGTTTTTAAATAGACATTCACAGGCAGTGATCTTCAGACTCTCTCCTCAGATAGCAGAACATCAGATAATTGGACAGCTTGACTGAAGAAATCGTTTCCTCCTCTTTTTCTGACATACCAAACAACATGTTTCCCAAATGTGAGAAAGCTCTGAGAGTAACAGCTGTGCATACTAGTGTTGGATGTATCCTGGCTCACTGAGATGCTTAGAACATCAGAGTCATGTCTGACTCCTGTGAAAGCTCTGAGAGTAACAGCTGTGCATACTAGTGTTGGATGTATCCTGGCTCACTGAGATGCTTAGAACATCAGAGTCATGTTTGACTCCTGTGAAAGCTCTGAGAGTAACAGCTGTGCATACTAGTGTTGGACGTATCCTGGCTCACTGAGATGCTTAGAACATCAGAGTCATGTCTGACTCCTGTGAAAGCTCTGAGAGTAACAGCTGTGCATACTAGTGTTGGATGTATCCTGGCTCACTGAGATGCTTAGAACATCAGAGTCATGTCTGACTCCTGTGAAAGCTCTGAGAGTAACAGCTGTGCATACTAGTGTTGGACGTATCCTGGCTCACTGAGATGCTTACAACATCAGAGTCATGTCTGACTCCTGTGAAAGCTCTGAGAGTAACAGCTGTGCATACTAGTGTTGGATGTATCCTGGCTCACTGAGATGCTTACAACATCAGAGTCATGTCTGACTCCTGTGAAAGCTCTGAGAGTAACAGCTGTGCATACTAGTGTTGGATGTATCCTGGCTCACTGAGATGCTTAGAACATCAGAGTCATGTTTGACTCCTGTGAAAGCTCTGAGAGTAACAGCTGTGCATACTAGTGTTGGATGTATCCTGGCTCACTGAGATGCTTAGAACATCAGAGTCATGTCTGACTCCTGTGAAAGCTCTGAGAGTAACAGCTGTGCATACTAGTGTTGGACGTATCCTGGCTCACTGAGATGCTTAGAACATCAGAGTCATGTCTGACTCCTGTGAAAGCTCTGAGAGTAACAGCTGTGCATACTAGTGTTGGACGTATCCTGGCTCACTGAGATGCTTACAACATCAGAGTCATGTCTGACTCCTGTGAAAGCTCTGAGAGTAACAGCTGTGCATACTAGTGTTGGATGTATCCTGGCTCACTGAGATGCTTACAACATCAGAGTCATGTCTGACTCCTGTGAAAGCTCTGAGAGTAACAGCTGTGCATACTAGTGTTGGATGTATCCTGGCTCACTGAGATGCTTACAACATCAGAGTCATGTCTGACTCCTGTGAAAGCTCTGAGAGTAACAGCTGTGCATACTAGTGTTGGATGTATCCTGGCTCACTGAGATGCTTACAACATCAGAGTCATGTCTGACTCCTGTGAAAGCTCTGAGAGTAACAGCTGTGCATACTAGTGTTGGATGTATCCTGGCTCACTGAGATGCTTAGAACATCAGAGTCATGTCTGACTCCTGTGAAAGCTCTGAGAGTAACAGCTGTGCATACTAGTGTTGGATGTATCCTGGCTCACTGAGATGTTTAGAACATCAGAGTCATGTCTGACTCCTGTGAAAGCTCTGAGAGTAACAGCTGTGCATACTAGTGTTGGATGTATCCTGGCTCACTGAGATGCTTACAATACTGCTTAGAACATCAGAGTCATGTCTGACTCCTGTGATGTCACAGGGCTCCGCTGGCTAACATGGGACCTTCAGGATCATTCAGGACACATGTCACTATAGAAACCCACCACATACATCAGATGGCCCACAATCCCTGCATGTGTGAATGACTTATGGTGTGTATGAACCAAGACATCGGTTTCTGTTCAGGATCGTATGGACTGACTAAATATACTTTAGGTCTTCAGCGGGTCCATGTCTAACTCCTCAGCTTCATGTGTTGAGGTGCAGAGAGGAAGAGGTAGAGTGGAGAGGAAGAGGTAGAGTGGAGAGGAAGAGGTAGTAAAGCCGTGGAACAGCTGTTTTGAACTGACCCGAAGACGCTCCAAGTTTTATGGTGAAGCATCACAGATCTAACAGATAGTTGAAGGGGTTAGGGGAAGGATGTGCCTAAATCCCTTTAGGATTAGTGAAGTGTGTGTGTTAGTAATGTAAACCTCATTCATTTCAGAAAAAAACGGCTTTTATTTCATGAACAGATTGTCTAAATCATACATTTAGAAGAAATGTACCTCGGGCCTCCCGTCTATATGAGGAGTCAATACAGATCTGGGTTCGATCCCGGGCTGTGTCGTAGCCGGCCGCGACCATGAGGCGGCGCACAATTGTCTGGGTTAGGGAGGGTTTGGCCGGCTGGGATGTCCTTGTCCCATTGCGCTCTAGTGACTCCTTGTGGTAGCTGCGTTCATGCATGTTGACTTGGGTCACCAGCTATATTGATGTTTCCACTGACATATTGGTGCTTTGGAGGACTCATGCCTCTTGACCTTCGCTTCTCCCTAGTCCGTACAGGAGTTGCAGCGATGGGACAACACTGTAACTATCAATTGGATATCGTAAAAAATATATCAACCTCTACTTTTTCAAAAAAGTATATCCAGGACGAAATATTCTTGTAACGAAAACAGCAACAACTGTCCTGCATTAGTCATGCTGTTGGGAATCCAGCTGTCCTGCATTGGTTATGCTGGTGGGAATCCAACTGTCCTGCATTGGTTATGCTGTTGGGAATCCAGCTGTCCTGCATTGGTTATGCTGTTGGGAATCCAGCTGTCCTGCATTGGTTATGCTGTTGGGAATCCAGCTGTCCTGCATTGGTTATGCTGTTGGGAATCCAGCTGTCCTGCATTGGTTATGCTGGTGGGAATCCAACTGTCCTGCATTGGTTATGCTGGTGGGAATCCAACTGTCCTGCATTGGTTATGCTGGTGGGAATCCAACTGTCCTGCATTGGTTATGCTGGTGGGAATCCAACTGTCCTGCATTGGTCATGCTGTTGGGAATCCAACTGTCCTGCATTGGTTATGCTGTTGGGAATCCAGCTGTCCTGCATTGGTTATGCTGGTGGGAATCCAGCTGTCCTGCATTGGTTATGCTGGTGGGAATCCAACTGTCCTGCATTGGTCATGCTGTTGGGAATCCAACTGTCCTGCATTGGTTATGCTGTTGGGAATCCAGCTGTCCTGCATTGGTTATGCTGGTGGGAATCCAGCTGTCCTGCATTGGTTATGCTGTTGGGAATCCAACTGTCCTGCATTGGTTATGCTGGTGGGAATCCAACTGTCCTGCATTGGTCATGCTGTTGGGAATCCAGCTGTCCTGCATTGGTTATGCTGGTGGGAATCCAACTGTCCTGCATTGGTCATGCTGTTGGGAATCCAACTGTCCTGCATTGGTTATGCTGGTGGGAATCCAACTGTCCTGCATTGGTTATGCTGGTGGGAATCCAACTGTCCTGCATTGGTTATGCTGGTGGGAATCCAACTGTCCTGCATTGGTTATGCTGGTGGGAATCCAACTGTCCTGCATTGGTCATGCTGTTGGGAATCCAGCTGTCCTGCATTGGTTATGCTGGTGGGAATCCAACTGTCCTGCATTGGTTATGCTGGTGGGAATCCAACTGTCCTGCATTGGTTATGCTGGTGGGAATTCGAAAGTAAAAAAAAAATCTGAAAATCTGACTGAATTGGAATGTTCTGTGATAATAGAAAACAACAACAACAGTTCTCTTCTACTTTCCAACTCTGTCCTATTAAGTCAACCTGGTGACCTCATATTTCTTTGGTCTGGGGTCTCTCAGAGGCTTCGGCAGAAGCTCCATCTCCGCCTCCTCTGTCTCGGCCACTAGCTCCCGAGCCGTCTGTCCCTGTCCTGCATCACCCTTCCCTGGCTGTGGATCCTTATCCTTGGGACACTCTCCGTTGTAGGTCTTGACATAATTCTCCACGGGCCAGCCCCTGAACTCCTGAGGCTCGGTGCAGATTAGGCCAGAGTAGGCCACCCCGGGGTGATGCTTCAGCCAGTAGATCAGGTAGTGGATGTTGTAGTCACAGACCCAGGGGTTATCCCCCAGATTCAGCATCCTGAGGAAGTACAGGTCCTCCAACACTCCGTACTGGAAGTAGTGCAGGCTGTTGTTGGACAGGTCCAGCTCTCGCAGGTACAGGAGGCCCGCAAACGCAGCTATGGAGAGGGGGAGAAATGCAGGATGTTAAGGGTTAGTCAGAGGGACAGGAAATTTCAATGAATCTTATAGCACAAGTCTCAGTGGAAGAAATTCCTACTGGACGGGTACAGGTGCCCAGTGGATGCAGCTGAAGAGGGGGGACAAGGGAGAGAGGACTTTGCGGTTAGAGGTCAGTTGCTACTTCAATTCATCTTATACAGTAGCACTCAGTGGAAAGTTTCAATGGAAGTAATGTCCACTAACGGACATGAATACTGAATTATTACCGGGAACTAATGTTCCACTGTAACACGAGAAAGAGTAACAGCTTCCATAACTAATTTCCGACTGCATTTTCAGCACCTCGTCTTCAAACACATGCTGATATTAACTTTGACCAGTGCTCTCCCCATCACCTAGTCTCAGCTCTAATTCAAGCTGAAGTTAGCCTGTTGATGTGGCTACGATGTGCCTAATAGCTAGCAGACATCTTTAAGGCGTGTTTCCTGCAGTGTAGCCCAGAGTAATGGTGGCAGTGCAAGCTAGCACCATAAAGACAGATAGTGCTAAATACAGTAGGCCTGTCTCCAGAGTGACCCTCCTGTTACCACTCCCACAAACCCCCTCAGATTATGCTCTTATCATACTCATGAGAATTACTGTCCGGTTTCTACTGGTTTGTATGTGCAACTCCATGAGACAACAATTGTGGTCTATTTTTTAAACCAGTTTGGGCTTGCTACAGAGCTTAGCTTCTCACAGTCCCTGAGAAAACTGAGGGAGCATTTTGTGAATACTTCATGAGAATTGTGTTCAATTTGCAGTTGCTTTCTCTGTCCAGAACGGATTGGCTTTTTATCCATAACAGGCTATTTTGTTCTTATTCTTTCTCCTCGATCATAGTAGTTAATGACTGTGTGTGTACAGTACTGGTTGTCATAGTTGGTCGGAATTAACCACCATTAATTACTTGTTAACAACTCAGGGAAATACTCAATTGTTTGCATATGTTCTGCAATAATTAATGATAAGGGAACTATTTTCCTTCTGTGGCAAAGCTTCCTGGCTATGTGACCAGTTCTTGTGAGCCTAGGAATAATGAGACAGCGTATTTTTCCCAGTTCTCAAACATAACAGAACTAGAAGGTAGTGTAGTGATTCCTCAGCAAATAGAGAACCTTGTTGGTTCTACAAACGAGATGGAGCAGGTTTATGGCATCGTAGTCTCCTTTAAGTCAGATTCATCCGTGTGAGAAGCTAATGAGCGTTAAGGTTTTTTATCTATGTGTGGAATTGATCCAAACTCAATGCTGCCTGGTATGGTATATAAAGTACTGGTATGGTATATAAAGTACTGGTATGGTATATAAAGTACTGGTATGGTATATGGTATACCGGAATGGTATATAAAGTACTGGTATGGTATATGGTATACTGGAATAGTAAATAAAGTACTGGTATGGTATATGGTATACTGGTATGGTATATAAAGTACTGGTATGGTATATGGTATACTGGAATAGTAAATAAAGTACTGGTATGGTATATGGTATACTGGTATGGTATATAAAGTACTGGAATGGTATATAAAGTACTGGTATGGTATATGGTATACCGGAATGGTATATAAAGTACTGGTATGGTATATGGTATACTGGAATGGTATATAAAGTACTGGTATGGTATATAAAGTACTGGTATGGTATATAAAGTACTGGTATGGTATATGGTATACTGGAATGGTATATAAAGTACTGGTATGGTATATAAAGTATGTGAGTTTATTTGTCTTTCTTCTGCCTCTTTCTCCACATTACCCCAGGGATTCTAACAATTCTATTTCAGGAGGAAATAAAGCCATGCCTCCATTTTGTGATGAATGGACTCAAGGTCAAGGTCCTCCTCTGATTCCTCTTTTGACCTCTTTCTTTGCAGGTCCAGTGTGGCTCGATTACAATGGGGGACCAGTAAGGAAGTGTGTCCACTCACTACTGTAAGTCACAAATCAAAACATAACAAAAAGCATATATATCTCAGATTGCTGTATCTTATTAAACCCTTCTTCAGGTGTTGTGAGATCTGATCCTCTGTGCAGCATGACTTGGCACACATCCACAATGGTTGTGCTGTTTGAAGGAAGTGTATGGTCTCTCCTCACCTGTGTCGAT
This sequence comes from Oncorhynchus nerka, assembly GCF_034236695.1. NCBI lineage: Eukaryota > Metazoa > Chordata > Actinopteri > Salmoniformes > Salmonidae > Oncorhynchus > Oncorhynchus nerka. Next base: position 12,075,709 of record NC_088403.1, read on the forward strand.
CTGATCCAGACTGTTACTGCTGAGGTTGAGAAGCTTCAGGTCCCTGGCAGCAACAAACTCCTTGGGCCGGAGCTGAGTGATGCTGTTACTGGACAAGTCCATCCTCACAATGTCTGACGGGAGACTAGAGGGGACGTTCTTCAGTTCTGGAGGGAGGAAAGAGAGAGAGAATATGGAGGTCAGTGAGATGTTAATGGCTTACCCAGACATGTTCACAATGGCCAGATCAGCTAGCTATCATACTGCATGAAAACATGAACAAAAACATAAGCGGACACACAAGGAACTTTGGGACATGTGATTATTTCAACCCAATGAAATTTGGATTCCTACATATGTGAATTCCGAGTGTGCCTGAGAATATCAAGATGGCCTCCCCTTTCTATAGTCCCTCTGTAGCCATGTTGTATGTCTGTGCCAAGCAGGACTGTTATTCACAGCCCTCTGGGTTGACCTTAGCCTTTGAAGGGTATGAAACATGAAGGTTATCGTATGAAACAGGGTTTCCCACAGGCGTAAAAGACCTCTGAGAGCTTCTGTCTTTTTTTTGTGATCGCCAGCAGCCTTTACCATAGAAGGAAAACTTCTGCAAGAGCCATTGTTCTCAATCTAGAGTTTAAAATAAAGACTAAGACATGAAGACGAAGTAGGTGGTCCCTAAAATGCATACAACTTCTACAAACAATTCATCATGAATGATGTCTTTGGAACCAGTTTTCTAAGTCATGTTCACAATGAAAGCGCTCAGCTGAGAATGAACCTAGCTGTGGTGGGGTGGAAAACCTTCCTTTTTCATTTCATGAACGACACAGGACCTTTCTGTGTTCGTCAAAATCCACGTACAGTCTTGGACTGCTTCCAGTTGGCCACATTCTGAGCACGGTTTATTCATCATTCGGCTAAAGGAACTATCACAGACCTTAACGACAGACATCTGCTCTAATATCATAACAGCATAGGACATCCATCCTCCTCCACTGTAAGGAAAGGAGATTAGCGCTCCATGGCTTTTAGATGAGGTTGCTGGAGCAATGACACACTATTCACTAGAGATAGCACACTAGTTTTGTCCATATCCCTATGGGCCATGGTAGCGCTCTGGTTAAAAGTAGTGCACTATGTAGGGAATAGGGTGCCATTTGGGACACATGGGAGATGTTCCCTCTTTCCCCTATCTATCGAACCCCTACCTCACAACACCTGTGATATGCTTTAGTTCAGACTACAGCAGTGAGTTCAGACTACAGCAGTGAGTGGGGAAACATGCAGATGGTTGGGATGTTGGGAGAAGTCAAGGTCGTTCAGCCATAACCGTTTTCAGAAAGAATCTGAACTCATCATGAGGGGCCACAGTCAGAGCCGGCCCTATGTCCATACCCACTCATACAGTCAGAGCTGGCACTATATCCATACCCACTCATACAGTCAGAGCCGGCCCTATATCCATACCCACTCATACAGTCAGAGCCGGCCCTATATCCATACCCACTCATAGAGTCAGAGCCGGCCCTATATCCATACCCACTCATACAGTCAGAGCAGGCCCTATATCCATACCCACTCATACAGTCAGAGCAGGCCCTATATCCATACCCACTCATACAGTCAGAGCCGGCCCTATATCCATACCCACTCATACAGTCAGAGCCGGCCCTATATCCATACCCACTCATACAGTCAGAGCCGGCCCTATATCCATACCCACTCATACAGTCAGAGCCGGCCCTATATCCATACCCACTCATACAGTCAGAGCCGGCCCTATATCCATACCCACTCATACAGTCAGAGCCGGCCCTATATCCATACCCACTCATACAGTCAGAGCTGGCCCTATATCCATACCCACTCATACAGTCAGAGCCGGCCCTATATCCATACCCACTCATACAGTCAGAGCCAGCCCTATATCCATACCCACTCATACAGTCAGAGCCAGCCCTATATCCATACCCACTCATACAGTCAGAGCTGGCCCTATATCCATACCCACTCATACAGTCAGAGCCAGCCCTATATCCATACCCACTCATACAGTCAGAGCTGGCCCTATATCCATACCCACTCATACAGTCAGAGCCGGCCCTATATCCATACCCACTCATACAGTCAGAGCCGGCCCTATATCCATACCCACTCATACAGTCAGAGCTGGCCCTATATCCATACCCACTCATACAGTCAGAGCTGGCCCTATATCCATACCCACTCATACAGTCAGAGATGGCCCTATATCCATACCCACTCATACAGTCAGAGCCGGCCCTATATCCATACCAACTCATACAGTCAGAGCTGGCCCTATATCCATACCCACTCATACAGTCAGAGCCGGCCCTATATCCATACCCACTCATACAGTCAGAGCCGGCCCTATATCCATACCCACTCATACAGTCAGAGCCAGCCCTATATCCATACCCACTCATACAGTCAGAGCCAGCCCTATATCCATACCCACTCATACAGTCAGAGCTGGCCCTATATCCATACCCACTCATACAGTCAGAGATGGCCCTATATCCATACCCACTCATACAGTCAGAGCCGGCCCTATATCCATACCAACTCATACAGTCAGAGCTGGCCCTATATCCATACCCACTCATACAGTCAGAGCCGGCCCTATATCCATACCCACTCATACAGTCAGAGCCGGCCCTATATCCATACCCACTCATACAGTCAGAGCCAGCCCTATATCCATACCCACTCATACAGTCAGAGCCAGCCCTATATCCATACCCACTCATACAGTCAGAGCTGGCCCTATATCCATACCCACTCATACAGTCAGAGCCAGCCCTATATCCATACCCACTCATACAGTCAGAGCTGGCCCTATATCCATACCCACTCATACAGTCAGAGCCGGCCCTATATCCATACCCACTCATACAGTCAGTCCAGAGCTGGCCCTATATCCATACCCACTCATACAGTCAGAGCTGGCCCTATATCCATACCCACTCATACAGTCAGAGATGGCCCTATATCCATACCCACTCATATCCATACCCACTCATACAGTCAGAGCTGGCCCTATATCCATACCCACTCATACAGTCAGAGCCAGGCCCTATATCCATACCCACTCATACAGTCAGAGCTGGCCCTATATCCATACCCACTCATACAGTCAGAGCTGGCCCTATATCCATACCCACTCAGTCAGAGCTGGCCCTATATCCATACCCACTCATACAGTCAGAGCTGGCCCTATATCCATACCCACTCATACAGTCAGAGCTGGCCCTATATCCATACCCACTCATACAGTCAGAGCTGGCCCTATATCCATACCCACTCATACAGTCAGAGCCCCTATATCCATACCCACTCATACAGTCAGAGCCGGCCCTATATCCATACCCACTCATACAGTCAGAGCTGGCCCTATATCCATACCCACTCATACAGTCAGAGCTGGCCCTATATCCATACCCACTCATACAGTCAGAGCCGGCCCTATATCCATACCCACTCATACAGTCAGAGCCGGCCCTATATCCATACCCACTCATACAGTCAGAGCATATCCATACCCACTCATACAGTCAGAGCTGGCCCTATATCCATACCCACTCATACAGTCACAGTCAGAGCTGGCCCATACCCACTCATACAGTCAGAGCCGGCCCTATATCCATACCCCTATATCCATACCATACCCACTCATACAGTCAGAGCGCCCTATATCCATACCCACTCATACAGTCAGAGCCGGCCCTATATCCATACCCACTCATACAGTCAGAGCCGAGTCAGAGCGGCCCTATATCCATACCCACTCATACAGTCAGAGCTGGCCCTATATCCATACCCACTCATACAGTCAGAGCTGGCCCTATATCCATACCCACTCATACAGTCAGAGCATATCCATACCCACTCACAGTCAGAGCTGGCCCTATATCCATACCCACTCATACAGTCAGAGCCCCTATATCCATACCCACTCATACAGTCAGAGCCGGCCCTATATCCATACCCACTCATACAGTCAGAGCTGGCCCTATATCCATACCCACTCATACAGTCAGAGCCGGCCCTATATCCATACCCACTCATACAGTCAGAGCTGGCCCTATATCCATACCCACTCATACAGTCAGAGCCGGCCCTATATCCATACCCACTCATACAGTCAGAGCCGGCCCTATATCCATACCCACTCATACAGTCAGAGCCGGCCCTATATCCATACCCACTCATACAGTCAGAGCTGGCCCTATATCCATACCCACTCATACAGTCAGAGCTGGCCCTATATCCATACCCACTCATACAGTCAGAGCTGGCCTTAGCCTTTTGGGGGCTCTAAGTAACATTTTGTCATGGGGCGGAGAGAAGATTTAGTAATTTTATAACAAATTCCATGCAATTCTACTCATTTTGCCATAGGGTTTAGAGAAATGTTTGCAGTTTTTAAGATGTTATCTGTGTGAGAGTGACAAACAAAATCAATGGGGGCCCACCGGTCTGCAATTTGACTATGCTTACTAGAAGTTTAGATGGCTGGCCGCTAGACTAACTTGCCAGTCTAATTACTGAAGCTGTCAGTGACTGACGTAACAACAGAACAACTGCTGATGCACAACCACTATTCTAACTCTCAACAGGAAGTTTATTTGAAATGTTTTTAGAAATGTTTCCGCGGGCCAACAGAAGGGGGGTGGCGGCCTGTTGGCCCTCCCTGATATAGTTTATTAATATCACATGTTGTTTACAGGCAGCAGGAAACTACACCTATACAGCCATTCATTTAGATTGTAAATGCACAGTGCTGCTTTTACAGAGTCAGGTGCCCAACATGCCTGTATATCAAGGAAATCAACACTGCTGTGGAGGAGAGGAGACTACCAGCAGAAAATGATGCATCATGCTGTTCTTAATTATTTATTTTTAAAACTTTTATTTAACTCTAATTTACAATGACAGCCTAGGAACAGTGGGTTAACTGCCTTGTTCAGGGGCAGAAAGACAGATCTTTACCTTGTCAGCTCAGGGATTCGATTCAGCAACCTTTCGGGTTACTGGCCCAACACTCTAACCACTAGGCTACCTGCCTCCCCGATCTATCTCCCTCTCTCTCTCTCTTTCTCTGTTTCTCCCACTCTCTCTCCATCCCTCTCTCATCTGTGAGTTCCTGTGAATTCAGAGCCTTTTCTCATCGTGTCTCCAGGGATCTGATAATAATATACTGTCTCACTAATTACTGACCAGAGGTCGTTACCCACATATGTCAGACTGCATGTACTTTATAGATAAATGTTGTCCAGACCTCATAGTCAGATACTGAGAGAAACCTTTTCAATTTTGTGAAGGAGAGGAGACTACCAGCATAATATTACCCATCATGCTGTGGAGGAGAGGAGACTACCAGCAGAATATTACCCATCATGCTGTGGAGGAGAGGAGACCACCAGCAGAATATTACCCATCATGCTGTGGAGGAGAGGAGACTACCAGCAGAATATTACCCATCATGCTGTGGAGGAGAGGAGACCACCATCAGAATATTACCCATCATGCTGTGGAGGAGAGGAGACTACCAGCAGAATATTACCCATCATGCTGTGGAGGAGAGGAGACTACCAGCAGAATATTACCCATCATGCTGTGGAGGAGAGGAGACCACCAGCAGAATATTACCCATCATGCTGTGGAGGAGAGGAGACTACCAGCAGAATATTACCCATCATGCTGTGGAGGAGAGGAGACTACCAGCAGAATATTACCCATCATGCTGTGGAGGAGAGGAGACTACCAGCAGAATATTACCCATCATGCTGTGGAGGAGAGGAGACTACCAGCAGAATATTACCCATCATGCTGTGGAGGAGAGGAGACTACCAGCAGAATATTACCCATCATGCTGTGGAGGAGAGGAGACCACCAGCAGAATATTACCCATCATGCTGTGGAGGAGAGGAGACCACCAGCAGAATATTACCCATCATGCTGTGGAGGAGAGGAGACCACCAGCACCATCATGCTGTGGAGAATATTACCCATCATGCTGTGGAGGAGAGGACTACCAGCAGAATATTACCCATCATGCTGTGGAGGAGAGGAGACAGCAGAATATTACCCATCATGCTGTGGAGGAGAGAGACCACCAGCAGAATATTACCCATCATGCTGTGGAGGAGAGGAGACTACCAGCAGAATATTACCCATCATGCTGTGGAGGAGAGGAGACTACCAGCAGAATATTACCCATCATGCTGTGGAGGAGAGGAGACTACCAGCAGAATATTACCCATCATGCTGTGGAGGAGAGGAGACTACCAGCAGAATATTACCCATCATGCTGTGGAGAAGGAGACTACCAGCAGAATATTACCCATCATGCTGTGGAGGAGAGGAGACTACCAGCAGAATATTACCCATCATGCTGTGGAGGAGAGGAGACTACCAGCAGAATATTACCCATCATGCTGTGGAGGAGAGGAGACTACCAGCAGAATATTACCCATCATGCTGTGGAGGAGAGGAGACTACCAGCAGAATATTACCCATCATGCTGTGGAGGAGAGGAGACTACCAGCAGAATATTACCCATCATGCTGTGGAGGAGAGGAGACTACCAGCAGAATATTACCCATCATGCTGTGGAGGAGAGGAGACTACCAGCAGAATATTACCCATCATGCTGTGGAGGAGAGGAGACTCACCAGCAGAATATTACCCATCATGCTGTGGAGGAGAGGAGACTACCAGCAGAATACCCATCATGCTGTGGAGGAGAGGAGACCCAGCAGAATATTACCCATCATGCTGTGGAGGAGAGGAGGAGACCCATCACTGTGGAGAGAGGAGACAGCAGAATATTACCCATCATGCTGTGGAGGAGAGGAGACTACCAGCAGAATATTACCCATCATGCTGTGGAGGAGAGGAGACTACCAGCAGAATATTACCCATCATGCTGTGGAGGAGAGGAGACTACCAGCAGAATATCATGCTGTGGAGGAGAGGAGACCCCAGCAGAATCCCATCATGCTGTGGAGGAGAGGAGACTACCAGCAGAATATTACCCATCATGCTGTGGAGGAGAGGAGACTACCAGCAGAATATTACCCATCATGCTGTGGAGGAGAGGAGACTACCAGCAGAATATTACCCATCATGCTGTGGAGGAGAGGAGACTACCAGCAGAATATTACCCATCATGCTGTGCTGTGGAGGAGAGGAGACCCATCACCAGCAGAATATTACCCATCATGCTGTGGAGGAGAGGAGACCACCAGCAGAATATTACCCATCATGCTGTGGAGGAGAGGAGACTACCAGCAGAATATCATGCTGTGGAGGAGAGGAGACCCATCATGCTGTGGAGGAGAGGAGACTACCAGCAGAATATTACCCATCATGCTGTGGAGAATATTACCCATCATGCTGTGGAGGAGAGGAGACTACCAGCAGAATATTACCCATCATGCTGTGGAGGAGAGGAGACTACCAGCAGAATATTACCCATCATGCTGTGGAGGAGAGGAGACTACCAGCAGAATATTACCCATCATGCTGTGGAGGAGAGGAGACTACCAGCAGAATATTCATGCATCATGCTGTGGAGGAGAGGAGACTGGAGGAGAGGAGACTACCAGCAGAATATTACCCATCATGCTGTGGAGGAGAGGAGACTACCAGCAGAATATTACCCATCATGCTGTGGAGGAGAGGAGACTACCAGCAGAATATTACCCATCATGCTGTGGAGGAGAGGAGACTACCAGCAGAATATTACCCATCATGCTGTGGAGGAGAGGAGACTACCAGCAGAATATTACCCATCATGCTGTGGAGGAGAGGAGACTACCAGCAGAATATTACCCATCATGCTGTGGAGGAGAGGAGACTACCAGCAGAATATTACCCATCATGCTGTGGAGGAGAGGAGACTACCAGCAGAATATTACCCATCATGCTGTGGAGGAGAGGAGACTACCAGCAGAATATTACCCATCATGCTGTGGAGGAGAGGAGACTACCAGCAGAATATTACCCATCATGCTGTGGAGGAGAGGAGACCACCAGCAGAATATTACCCATCATGCTGTGGAGGAGAGGAGACACCAGCAGAATATTACCCATCATGCTGTGGAGGAGAGGAGACCACCAGGCTGTGGAGACTACCAGCAGAATATTACCCATCATGCTGTGGAGGAGAGGAGACTACCAGCAGAATATTACCCATCATGCTGTGGAGGAGAGGAGACTACCAGCAGAATATTACCCATCATGCTGTGGAGGAGAGGAGACCACCAGCAGAATATTACCCATCATGCTGTGGAGGAGAGACTACCAGCAGAATATTACCCATCATGCCAGCAGAATATTACCCATCATGCTGTGGAGGAGAGGAGACTACCAGCAGAATATTACCCATCATGCTGTGGAGGAGAGGAGACTACCAGCAGAATATTACCCATCATGCTGTGGAGGAGAGAGACTACCAGCAGAATATTACCCATCATGCTGTGGAGGAGAGGAGACAGCAGAATATTACCCATCATGCTGTGGAGGAGAGGAGACCACCAGCAGAATATTACCCATCATGCTGTGGAGGAGAGGAGACTACCAGCAGAATATTACCCATCATGCTGTGGAGGAGAGGAGACTACCAGCAGAATATTACCCATCATGCTGTGGAGGAGAGGAGACTAGAGCAGAATATTACCCATCATGCTGTGGAGGAGAGGAGACTACCAGCAGAATATTACCCATCATGCTGTGGAGGAGAGAGGAGACCACCAGCAGAATATTACCCATCATGCTGTGGAGAATATTACCCATCATGCTGTGGAGGAGAGGAGACCACCAGCAGAATATTACCCATCATGCTGTGGAGGAGAGGAGACCACCAGCAGAATATTACCCATCATGCTGTGGAGGAGAGGAGACACCAGCAGAATATTACCCATCATGCTGTGGAGGAGAGGAGACTACCAGCAGAATATTACCCATCATGCTGTGGAGGAGAGAGACTACCAGCAGAATATTACCCATCATGCTGTGGAGGAGAGGAGACCACCAGCAGAATATTACCCATCATGCTGTGGAGGAGAGGAGACTACCAGCAGAATATTACCCATCATGCTGTGGAGGAGAGGAGACCACCAGCAGAATATTACCCATCATGCTGTGGAGGAGAGGAGACCACCAGCAGAATATTACCCATCATGCTGTGGAGGAGAGGAGACCACCAGCAGAATATTACCCATCATGCTGTGGAGGAGAGGAGACTACCAGCAGAATATTACCCATCATGCTGTGGAGGAGAGGAGACTACCAGCAGAATATTACCCATCATGCTGTGGAGGAGAGGAGACCACCAGCAGAATATTACCCATCATGCTGTGGAGGAGAGGAGACCACCAGCAGAATATTACCCATCATGCTGTGGAGGAGAGGAGACCACCAGCAGAATATTACCCATCATGCTGTGGAGGAGAGGAGACCACCCATCATGCTGTGGAGGAACCAGCAGAATATTACCCATCATGCTGTGGAGGAGAGGAGACCACCAGCAGAATATTACCCATCATGCTGTGGAGGAGAGGAGACTACCAGCAGAATATTACCCATCATGCTGTGGAGGAGAGGAGACTACCAGCAGAATATTACCCATCATGCTGTGGAGGAGAGGAGACTACCAGCAGAATATTACCCATCATGCTGTGGAGGAGAGGAGACCACCAGCAGAATATTACCCATCATGCTGTGGAGGAGAGGAGACTACCAGCAGAATATTACCCATCATGCTGTGGAGGAGAGGAGACTACCAGCAGAATATTACCCATCATGCTGTGGAGGAGAGGAGACTACCAGCAGAATATTACCCATCATGCTGTGGAGGAGAGGAGACTACCAGCAGAATATTACCCATCATGCTGTGGAGGAGGAGAGCAGAATATTACCCATCATGCTGTGGAGACTACCAGCAGAATATTACCCATCATGCTGTGGAGGAGAGGAGACCACCAGCAGAATATTACCCATCATGCTGTGGAGGAGAGGAGACTACCAGCAGAATATTACCCATCATGCTGTGGAGGAGGAGACTACCAGCAGAATATTACCCATCATGCTGTGGAGAGAGGAGACTATATTACCCATCATGCTGTGGAGGAGAGGAGACTACCAGCAGAATATTACCCATCATGCTGTGGAGGAGAGGAGACTACCAGCAGAATATTACCCATCATGCTGTGGAGGAGAGGAGACTACCAGCAGAATATTACCCATCATGCTGTGGAGGAGAGGAGACCACCAGCAGAATATTACCCATCATGCTGTGGAGGAGAGGAGACTACCAGCAGAATATTACCCATCATGCTGTGGAGGAGAGGAGACTACCAGCAGAATATTACCCATCATGCTGTGGAGGAGAGAGACCACCAGCAGAATATTACCCATCATGCTGTGGAGAGGAGACTACCAGCAGAATATTACCCATCATGCTGTGGAGGAGAGGAGACTACCAGCAGAATATTACCCATCATGCTGTGGAGGAGAGGAGACTACCAGCAGAATATTACCCAGGAGAGGAGACTACCAGCAGAATATTACCCATCATGCTGTGGAGGAGAGGAGACCACCAGCAGAATATTACCCATCATGCTGTGGAGGAGAGGAGACTACCAGCAGAATATTACCCATCATGCTGTGGAGGAGAGGAGACACCAGCAGAATATTACCCATCATGCTGTGGAGGAGAGGAGACCACCAGCAGAATATTACCCATCATGCTGTGGAGGAGAGGAGACTACCAGCAGAATATTACCCATCATGCTGTGGAGGAGAGGAGACTACCAGCAGAATATTACCCATCATGCTGTGGAGGAGAGGAGACTACCAGCAGAATATTACCCATCATGCTGTGGAGGAGAGGAGACTACCAGCAGAATATTACCCATCATGCTGTGGAGGAGAGGAGACTACCAGCAGAATATTACCCATCATGCTGTGGAGGAGAGGAGACTACCAGCAGAATATTACCCATCATGCTGTGGAGGAGAGGAGACTACCAGCAGAATATTACCCATCATGCTGTGGAGGAGAGGCTGTGGAGGACTACCAGCAGAATATTACCCATCATGCTGTGGAGGAGAGGAGACTACCAGCAGAATATTACCCATCATGCTGTATTACCCATCATGCTGTGGAGAGGAGACTACCAGCAGAATATTACCCATCATGCTGTGGAGGAGAGGAGACTACCAGCAGAATATTACCCATCATGCTGTGGAGGAGAGGAGACTACCAGCAGAATATTACCCATCATGCTGTGGAGGAGAGGAGACTACCAGCAGAATATTACCCATCATGCTGTGGAGGAGAGAGACTACCAGCAGAATATTACCCATCATGCTGTGGAGGAGAGGAGACTACCAGCAGAATATTACCCATCATGCTGTGGAGGAGAGGAGACTACCAGCAGAATATTACCCATCATGCTGTGGAGGAGAGGAGACCACCAGCAGAATATTACCCATCATGCTGTGGAGGAGAGGAGACTACCAGCAGAATATTACCCATCATGCTGTGGAGGAGAGGAGACTACCAGCAGAATATTACCCATCATGCTGTGGAGGAGAGGAGACTACCAGCAGAATATTACCCATCATGCTGTGGAGGAGAGGAGACTACCAGCAGAATATTACCCATCATGCTGTGGAGGAGAGGAGACTACCAGCAGAATATTACCCATCATGCTGTGGAGGAGAGGAGACTGTGGAGGAGAGGAGACTACCAGCAGAATATTACCCATCATGCTGTGGAGGAGAGGAGACTACCAGCAGAATATTACCCATCATGCTGTGGAGGAGAGGAGACTACCAGCAGAATATTACCCATCATGCTGTGGAGGAGAGGAGACTACCAGCAGAATATTACCCATCATGCTGTGGAGGAGAGGAGACTACCAGCAGAATATTACCCATCATGCTGTGGAGGAGAGGAGACTACCAGCAGAATATTACCCATCATGCTGTGGAGGAGAGGAGACCACCAGCAGAATATTACCCATCATGCTGTGGAGGAGAGGAGACCACCAGCAGAATATTACCCATCATGCTGTGGAGGAGAGGAGACTACCAGCAGAATATTACCCATCATGCTGTGGAGGAGAGGACCAGCAGAATATTACCCATCATGCTGTGGAGGAGAGGAGACCACCAGCAGAATATTACCCATCATGCTGTGGAGGAGAGGAGACCACCAGCAGAATATTACCCATCATGCTGTGGAGGAGAGGAGACCACCAGCAGAATATTACCCATCATGCTGTGGAGGAGAGGAGACTACCAGCAGAATATTACCCATCATGCTGTGGAGGAGAGGAGACTACCAGCAGAATATTACCCATCATGCTGTGGAGGAGAGGAGACTACCAGCAGAATATTACCCATCATGCTGTGGAGGAGAGGAGACCACCAGCAGAATATTACCCATCATGCTGTGGAGGAGAGGAGACTACCAGCAGAATATTACCCATCATGCTGTGGAGGAGAGGAGACTACCAGCAGAATATTACCCATCATGCTGTGGAGGAGAGGAGACTACCAGCAGAATATTACCCATCATGCTGTGGAGGAGAGGAGACTACCAGCAGAATATTACCCATCATGCTGTGGAGGAGAGGAGACTACCAGCAGAATATTACCCATCATGCTGTGGAGGAGAGGAGACCACCAGCATAATATGAGTCCCTCTCTGCTACACATCATGACTCCCCCAGAATGTGTCAGCTGACAAAACACCCTGCCATCGGTTACAGGAACTCCAAGAAACCATGATATAATGTTAGAAGAGGAGGTTAGGCTTTACAGAGATGACAAGCAGGCCAACTCTCCATATGCTGACTCAACTGTTCTGCTAATGATAGATCAGGACTAAACCAGGCGTCATCTTGCCTGGACGATATTTATCTAAAAAGTACACGCACTCTGACATATTCTCCCATATATCATGTATGTACCACAGAGATGATTTATTTGTGGTTAGATACATTCTGTCTTGCTCCCGCACAGTTTGGTAGTGTACTGTAGGGACATTTCCAGTGTTTACAAATGAGACTTTGTTTCCAGTGTAATGACCTCTGGTCAGTTATTAGTTACAGTATATTAAGGCTCGGAATTCACAGATGAGAGAGGGATTGAGAGAGAGAGAGAGAGAGAGGGAGAGAGATGGAGAGAGAGAGAGAGGGAGGGAGGGAGGGAGGGAGGGAGGGAGGGAGGGAGGCTATGACCAGTGAGATGATCTAGTGAGGTTCAGATAAAGGACTGATTGAAAGCCTTTCCAGAGGGGAAGAGAAATAGTTTCCTCCAGCTGAACATGGGGATCTTTTATATGGCGACAGTAGAATAGAGAGACCAGTGTTGCTGCTTCTTGCACGTTTAACTGCACTCTGACAAATGGCTTTCTGGGGACAGGATAGGGACAGTGCATCATTATATGACTGTCATTCATCATCTTGATCAAAGGGCCAGTTCACTGTGACATAAATATACAGTAGAACAATACATCAGAGTGCTGCCACTTCTATACTAAATCAGTATGAAGGGACCATTCATGACCATACTGCCACGTCTATACTAAATCAATATGAAGGGACCATTCATGACCATACTGCCACTTCTATACTAAATCAGTATGAAGGGACCATTCATGACCATACTGCCATGTCTATACGAAATCAATATGAAGGGACTATTCATGACCATACTGCCACGTCTATACTAAATCAATATGAAGGGACTATTCATGACCATACTGCCACGTCTTTACTAAATCAATATGAAAGGACTATTCATGACTATACTGCCACGTCTATACTAAATCAATATGAAGGGACTATTCATGACTATACTGCCACGTCTATACTAAATCAATAAGAAGGGACTATTCATGACCATACTGCCACGTCTATACTAAATCAATATGAAGGGACTATTCATGACCATACTGCCACGTCTATACTAAATCAATATGAAGGGACTATTCATGACTATACTGCCACGTCTATACTAAATCAATATGAAGGGACTATTCATGTTGTATTTTGGAGCTCAAACAAAAGCAGTCCCCACACAGCATGGACTCCATGCAGGATTTGCAGTCAGTCCCATGGGTCTGGGCTTAACGACTATTTGAAAAACAATATTGAAACCTAATCTCTCTAGAGGTTATAGTCCTGATAGCAGTTTTAATGTGGCAGTTATACATAGCACAGAAACGGCACCAGATGTGAGAGTCTGGACGGGAGACAGAAATGAGACTCCATATTTCCCCTTGGTCCCTTTGTGTCTAACGTTACATGATGGTTTCCACGGTTTCCACGCTGCAAGCCGTCACTCTAAGGCCTCTCTGGTTTACAGTCGTCTCCTACCACATTCTGATTCAGGGAAATTATCGAGAACACATTTAGAAAGTAGACCTTATCAACCACAGCTCTGGAGTATCCAGCAGCCAGCCTCTCCTCCATACTGTTCCAAAAGTCCTCACAACAACCATGTGTAGTGAACAATGGCCAGAGATTTCAGATGGACATGTGACTCATACACGGTGGGCCGGTTTCCCTGACCCATACTAGTCCTAATCTTGGACTAAAAAGCTGTTTCAGTAGAGATTCATCTGGGTCGAGGAACCCATGGCCCCGAGAACCCCAATAACTCACTCCAGTGTTCTGAAAGACCAGAATACAACACGCCATTGTCCTCCAAGGAGGACATTCTTCACACAGGTCACACAAACAAATGAAAGGGAGACAAGCTTGGTTGGCTCATAGCTTACCTTTGCTCTTGCAGTCCAGCATGGGTTTGGGGAACATGTAGGTGTGGCACAAGGAGTTGGCATCAGGGTACTTCTTGATGGGAGGTGGTTTGGGCAGACTACCCTGCCCTTCCTGAGGTTTCTGCCCTGGCTGATGGCCCTCCCCATCCTCAGCACACAGCAGCTCTGGCCTCATCTTCTTCAGCTTCTGACCTCTCAGCGCGTCCGGCTCCGAACACTTGGCGTAGTTCCCAAGGTTACGGTTGCTGGGCACCTGCAGGGTCCTGACCAGACTATCCAGCGAGCACCGGCAGTCCCAGGGGTTGTCATAGAGACGCAGGTAGCGGAGGTTTGGCAAGGGCAGCAGGTGCTCCTCAGAAGCTGTCTTCATCTGGTTGTGCTGAAGAAGCAGAGTAGTGAGCTGTCCCAGCCCTGCGAACGCCTCCTCCTCCACCATGTAGAGCTCATTCTGTTGTAGATCCAGACTCTTTAGGTTCTTGAACTGGGAGAAGGTGTTGTCTCTGAGCACCTGGATCTTGTTGCGGGCCAGCAGGAGGTGGTGGATGTCTTCAGGCCAGTGCTGTTGCACCCCGGTCAGCTGGCGGTCCTGACAGTCCAGGTATTTCTCTCCGGCCTCCATGTATTCCTTGCATTCAGAGGTTTGGCGTTTGACAGCATTGGCCCTGCCTTTACCCCGGGCCCTGCCCCTTTCTCTGTTCCGTCCACCCTTCCTGGGCTCAGTGGACCTGAGGAGCAGGAGGAGCAGCAGAGCGCTGAGCAGCCGCATCCTGGGAGCCCCAATGCCACCACTGGGAGATGAGGGAGCGGCAAGACTGGAACAAGAGGGAGGGGAGGGAAGAGGGATGGCCTTGTGCAATCAGAGATGGCCTTGGGTTTCTGCTGGTGCCAGGGAAGGCTGGTTACAGCTGTGTGAGAGAGAGAGAGAGAGAGAGTTAAGTGGAGAGTTCATTGTTCGGGAGGAGAGGGAAAGGAAGGGATAGAAAGGAAGAAAGGGAGGGATAGGAAGAATGATGGAGAGAAACAAACATAAAGCATGTTATATGATAGTCTATCAAACAGAGAGTTAAAACACTGTCATGGAACAGTGCCCCATTTCCTTTGTTCCTCAGTCTTCTCTCTCTGTTCCTCTCCTCCCTTCTCCTATCTCTCTGTTTCTCTTCTCCCTTCTTCTATCTCTCTGTTCCTCTCCTCCCCTCTTCTATCTCTCTGTTTCTCTTCTCCCTTCTTCTCTCTCTGTTCCTCTCCTCCCCTCTTCTATCTCTCTGTTTCTCTTCTCTCTTCTTCTATCTCTCTGTTTCTCTCCTCCCTTCTCCTATCTCTCTGTTTCTCTTCTCCCTTCTCCTATCTCTCTGTTCCTCTTCTCCCTTCTCCTATCTCTCTGTTTCTCTTCTCCCTTCTTCTATCTCTCTGTTCCTCTCCTCTCTTCTCCTATCTCTCTGTTCCCCTCCTCTCTTCTCCTATCTCTCTGTTCCTCTCCTCCCTTCTCCTCTCTCTGTTCCCCTCCTCTCTTCTCCTATCTCTCTGTTCCTCTCCTCTCTTCTCCTATCTCTCTGTTACTCTCCTCCCTTCTCCTCTCTCTGTTCCCCTCCTCTCTTCTCCTATCTCTCTGTTCCTCTATTCCCAACACAAAACCTGGTGGCGGTCTGCTCTTCTCTCTCGCTCTCGCTCTCGCTCTCGCTCTCGCTCTCTCCAGTCAGTAATTCATCTGTACACTAGGCTCACGAACATTCATCAAAGAGGAGGAAGTTTACATGTCTGTGTACGTCCACTCCTGTAAACATACTCTGATAAACATGGTGGCTGTAAAGACCTCCCTAACTACCTTACCCCAAGGGAAGGCTGTGTGTAGCTGAATGGAATTACCCCAAGGGAAGGCTGTGTGTAGCTGAATGGAATTACACTGAGGGAAGGCTGTGTGTAGCTGAATGGAATTACGCTGAGGGAAGGTTGTGTGTAGCTGAATGGAATTACACTGAGGGAAGGCTGTGTGTAGCTGAATGGAATTAACCTGAGGGAAGGCTGTGTGTAGCTGAATGGAATTACCCTGAGGGAAGGCTGTGTGTAGCTGAATGGAATTAACCTGAGGGAAGGCTGTGTGTAGCTGAATGGAATTAAGGGAAAGCCTGAAATTAACCTGAGGGAAGGCTGTGTGTAGGCTGTGTGTAGCTGAATGGAATTACCCTGAGGAATGGAAAGAGGGAAAGCTGTGTGTAGCTGAATGGAATTACCCTGAGGGAAGGCTGTGTGTAGCTGAATGGAATTAACCTGAGGGAAGGCTGTGTGTAGCTGAATGGAATTAACCTGAGGGAAGGCTGTGTGTAGCTGAATGGAATTACCCTGAGGGAAAGCTGTGTGTAGCTGAATGGAATTACCCTGAGGGAAAGCTGTGTGTAGCTGAATGGAATTACCCTGAGGGAAGGCTGTGTGTAGCTGAATGGAATTAACCTGAGGGAAGGCTGTGTGTAGCTGAATGGAATTAACCTGAGGGAAGGCTGTGTGTAGCTGAATGGAATTAACCTGAGGGAAAGCTGTGTGTAGCTGAATGGAATTAACCTGAGGGAAGACTGTGTGTAGCTGAATGGAATTAACCTGAGGGAAGGCTGTGTGTAGCTGAATGGAATTACCCAGAGTTTATTATTATCACTGGTGTTACAGGTTAGTGTTGATGATGCACCTTGAATGCTCTTAATGATCATGTATATATTTAGTAGTCATTCCTCATGTTGACCTAGATGTACAAGGTCCAACCCAGGTTACAGTATGGGCAAACATAAGGCAGAAACTTCCCCAGAGGAAATATTAAACTTTTATGGTTTAGCAATGATGATAAACCTACCTCAACGTTATGTAGCAGTGTGTCTGGCTCTGCCTGCTGTGTGTGTGAGTGTGTGTGTGTGTGTGTGTGTGTGTGTGTGTGTGTGTGTGTGTGTGTGTGTGTGTGTGTGTGTGTGTGTGTGTGTGTGTGTGTGTGTGTGTGTGTGTGTGTGTGTGTGTGTGTGTGTGTGTGTGTTTTCACCCCCACCAGCGATGGGCCTGTTCAGTATTGACTCATTAGTCCCAAGTGTGATGTGAGGCAGCAGCCATAATGTCTGCCAGACAACACCCTCCATCTCCTGCTACAGTGAGCCAGTCCAACTGTATCACCCCCCCTCCTCCTCCCCCACAGCCTTCCACAGTGGAACAGTCCAGTCACAGGGAGAGATGGAGAAGAGGTAGTGTAAACAATGAGTTTATAGACACAATGGAGTTAGAGAATTCTTCAGTCTGAGAACACTTTGCCCTATAGTATCCTACCTAGCAAGCAAACACGCAGCAAAGCTACACTAGTGAGATCTCAATCCATCCGTCCACTGTAGCCCCTCCCTGAGGGACCATATGAAAACAAGAGACCTGTGGGTATTTAATCTGCTCCCTGAAAATAAACCATTATAACACATAGATGACTGCCATCTAGGGCCATTCAGACAGTTTGTTGTAAGTTAGTCTCTCTCCACGTAAGCACTGTTAGCGGCCGGCCGTGCCCCTGCCAGTGTAAACACACACTCTCCCATATGGAGTGCACATGGGGGCTTTGGGCCTCTAACCCCCCCCTCTGGTCTGCCCAGCTCTGGCCCAGTTCCGGCACAACTTCGGCCCATACTCGGCCCAGCCCAACGCCCAGGCCATCTAGCTCCGGGCCCATTCAGCTATATCAGACCAGGCTGGCATAGCCACTCACTCACTCACTCACTCACTCACTCACTCACTCACTCACTCACTCACTCACTCACTCACTCACTCACTCACTCACTCACTCACTCACTCACTCACTCACTCACTCACTCACTCACTCACTCACTCACCTCACTCACTCACTCACTCACTTTATTTATACAGTTTTTTCTCCATTGAAATAACATCTCTTTTCCAAGAGAGACCTGGTCCAATAGCAGCAGAGGGAACAACGTTTCAGACAAAACAACTTACATACACTAACACAACATTAAACAAAACTATAGACACACATACAGTACAACACACACAGGGTTTACAAAGATCAGCTGTATTTTAACGCAATAATCTCATGCTACTAGAATGTGCTCTGCAGGAAAATTATAATACCAGTAAAAGTTTGAAATCTGAAAAAAATCTAAATAATCAATGCATTTACATACCCATGTGTTGGGTGTAGGGAGTATCTGTGTAAAACCACGTAGCAGTGGTACTGAGTAGTGTCCTGCACTGTAATTCACTGGCCAACCTCCATCCCAGACCAATTCCCTGTGGTAATAACAGATGTAATGCACCTCTATCTGGAGTCAGGCATCAGGCATGCTGGTCAAAGTTCAAATGGGCGAATGACCCGGGCCGACACAACCTGAGAGCCGTGGGGAGTGAGACTAATGCACTGTACAGCTAAAGAGCTGGGGCTCGGCAGGGGCTGGAGAACCCAGTATGATGCTGCTGATAGAGTTAACGGAGACAGCTGGGGTCACACAGCCTTCAACACAACACACACAGCACTTACCAACAGGAGGCAGACTGGGCTGTGTGTGTTGAGCTGTCTAGTAATGCAAAGGAAAGCACACTGTACGCTGTTGGTTCCTCGCTGTCCAACCAAAGTGCTTGAACTGAGGAACTCAAGTTGATGTGAAAGAACAGCAAACACACAACCACCACACAACGTTGTCTCAACATAGACTCCATGTTGTTGGTCTATTCTAGACTGTAATTCTTGGATGTTGTGCAAGTGAACCACCCCAAAGGAGTATTATAATGTTAAACCACTGTAGGTAGTTCCCCTAGCAGCACCTGGATGGATCAGTGAACAGCCTCATTATAGCAGCAGGCAGCCTTAAAGCTACAGTGCAGGGTGGCTGCCTACACAGCCTGCATCTCAATGCTTTACTAACACAGAATAGGGCACTGGGGATGGAAACAGAGAGAAAATAACGGCCATAAGAAGTGGTGCAGAACACAAGGACTGTACTGTACCGGAGATTTTATTTTCATTTCCCAGTCGACCCTGCTGCCACCCAAACCAAACTCATTCCCGACCGTGACCTGATCTGACTGAGTTTCCTTTCAGGTTGCCTGAGGTGTTCAGTCAGTGTGTCCCAAATGGCACCCTATTCCCCACGCAGTGCACTACTTCTGACCAGAGCCCTATGGGCATTTGGGAGGCAGACAGAGTCTGTATCTGTTCCCCACGGCACAATCCTCAGAGAACGCTTAAACAGCATGGAGCACTAATTAGAACACTGGAACTCTCTCTCACAAGCATGCAGGCAGGGGGAAAGTTTATCAAATAAATACATGTCAAATTGTATTTATCACAGGGATCATTGAAAGCTCTATGTTATTCTTGCTCTTCCAGAGATAACTGAAAAAATAGGGTGAAGTGATGCAGTGCTTCATGCGGTGTATCCCCTTTTGCCTTTAGGGTTGCAGTGCTTCATGCGGTGTATCCCCTCTTGGCTTTAGGGTTGCAGTGCTTCATGCGGTGTATCCCCTCTTGGCTTTAGGGTTCCAGTGCTTCATGCGGTGTATCCGGTGTATCCGGTTCATGCGGTGTATCCCCTCTTGGCTTTAGGGTTGCAGTGCTTCATGCGGTGTATCCCCTCTTGGCTTTAGGGTTCCAGTGCTTCATGCGGTGTATCCCCTCTTGCCTTCAGGGTTGCAGTGCTTCATGCGGTGCCCCTCCTGTTTAGAAAACTGGTATCAGTGCACCCCTGACCTGCGGTGTATCCCCTCTTGGCTTTAGGGTTGCAGTGCTTCATGCGGTGTATCCCCTCTTGGCTTTAGGGTTGCAGTGCTTCATGCGGTGTATCCCCTCTTGGCTTTAGGGTTGCAGTGCTTCATGCGGTGTATCCCCTCTTGGCTTTAGGGTTGCAGTGCTTCATGCGGTGTATCCCCTCTTGGCTTTAGGGTGGCATTCCGACCCCCAGAGAGAACATTCCAACAGAAACATACAGCACTGACCACTAATCCTTAAAAACCTTCAGTATGATCCTTTACCACGCACTTCCTCTCAGTTGCTCCTGTTTCAGAAAACTGGTGTATCAGAAAGCACCCTGAAGCCTTGAACCCAGCGTTATTATCTAGAGAAAGAAACTGTGACAGGGGATGTTTACCAGAGCCCTGTTCTTCCCAGCATTCCCAGAGGGAGAAAGTACGGTGATTGCATTGGAACACGGCCAGAGACATTTACACCTCAAGTGCACAAACAGCACATACACTTCTCTTCTTACAAGAGAAAGTTTTCCACTTAAGAAAAAAAGGCAACAGCTTAAATTGCAATATGTCCTGGACAAAATAATCAATAGGCAATGAGTGCAAGCAGGCATGTCTAAAACCTCTTACAGTGGCATCATGTTTAAAACCTCTTAGAGTGGCATCATGTCTAAAACCTCTTACAGTGGCATCATGTCTAAAACCCCTTACAGTGGCATCATGTCTAAAACCCCTTACAGTGGCATGTCTAAAACCCCAGTGGCATCATTATCATGTCTAAAACCCTTACAGTGACATCATGTCTAAAACCTCTTACAGTGGCATCATGTCTAAAACCTCTTACAGTGGCATCATGTCTAAAACCTCTTACAGTGGCATCATGTCTAAAACCCCTTACAGTGGCATGTCTAAAACCCCTTACAGTGACATGTTTAAAACCTCTTACAGTGGCATGTCTAAAACCCCTTACAGTGGCATGTCTAAAACCCCTTACAGTGACATCATGTCTAAAACCTCTTACAGTGGCATGTCTAAAACCCCTTACAGTGGCATGTCTAAAACCCCTTACAGTGGCATGTCTAAAACCTCTTACAGTGGCATGTCTAAAACCCCTTACAGTGGCATCATGTCTAAAACCCTTACAGTGGCACAGTGGCATCATGTCTAAAACCTCTTACAGTGGCATCATGTCTAAAACCTTACAGTGGCATACCCCTTAGTGGCATCATGTCTAAAACCTCTTACAGTGGCATGTCTAAAACCTCTTACAGTGGCATCATGTTTAAAACCCCTTACAGTGGCATGTTTAAAACCCCTTACAGTGGCATGTCTAAAACCCCTTACAGTGGCATCATGTCTAAAACCTCTTACAGTGGCATCATGTCTAAAACCTCTTACAGTGGCATCATGTCTAAAACCCCTTACAGTGGCATCATGTCTAAAACCTCTTACAGTGGCATGTCTAAAACCTCTTACAGTGGCATCATGTCTAAAACCTCTTACAGTGGCATGTCTAAAACCACTTACAGTGGCATCATGTTTAAAACCCCTTACAGTGGCATCATGTCTAAAACCCCTTACAGTGGCATGTTTAAAACCCTGTGGCATTAAAACCCCTTACAGTGGCTTGTTTAAAACCCCTTACAGTGGCATCATGTCTAAAACCTCTTACAGTGGCATCATGTCTAAAACCCCTTACAGTGGCATGTTTAAAACCCCTTACAGTGGCATCATGTCTAAAACCTCTTACAGTGGCATCATGTCTAAAACCTCTTACAGTGGCATGTCTAAAACCTCTTACAGTGGCATCATGTTTAAAACCCCTTACAGTGGCATGTTTAAAACCTCTTACAGTGGCATGTCTAAAACCTCTTACAGTGGCATGTCTAAAACCTCTTACAGTGGCATCATGTCTAAAACCCCTTACAGTGGCATCATGTCTAAAACCTCTTACAGTGGCATGTCTAAAACCTCTTACAGTGGCATCATGTTTAAAACCCCTTACAGTGGCATCATGTTTAAAACCTCTTACAGTGGCATGTCTAAAACCTCTTACAGTGGCATGTCTAAAACCTCTTACAGTGGCATCATGTCTAAAACCCCTTACAGTGGCATCATGTCTAAAACCCCTTACAGTGGCATCATGTTTAAAACCCCTTACAGTGGCATGTCTAAAACCCCTTACAGTGGCATCATGTCTAAAACCTCTTACAGTGGCATCATGTCTAAAACCTCTTACAGTGGCATGTCTAAAACCTCTTACAGTGGCATCATGTCTAAAACCCCTTACAGTGGCATGTCTAAAACCTCTTACAGTGGCATCATGTCTAAAACCCCTTACAGTGGCATGTCTAAAACCTCTTACAGTGGCATGTCTAAAACCTCTTACAGTGGCATGTCTAAAACCTCTTACAGTGGCATCATGTCTAAAACCTCTTATAGTGGCATCATGTCTAAAACCTCTTACAGTGGCATCATGTCTAAAACCTCTTACAGTGGCATGTCTAAAACCTCTTACAGTGGCATCATGTCTAAAACCTCTTACAGTGGCATCATGTCTAAAACCTCTTACAGTGGCATGTTTAAAACCTCTTACAGTGGCATCATGTCTAAAACCTCTTACAGTGGCATCATGTCTAAAACCTCTTATAGTGGCATGTCTAAAACCCCTTACAGTGGCATCATGTCTAAAACCTCTTACAGTGGCATCATGTCTAAAACCCCTTACAGTGGCATCATGTCTAAAACCCCTTACAGTGGCATCATGTCTAAAACCTCTTACAGTGGCATCATGTCTAAAACCTCTTACAGTGGCATCATGTCTAAAACCTCTTACAGTGGCATCATGTCTAAAACCTCTTACAGTGGCATCATGTCTAAAACCTCTTACAGTGGCATCATGTCTAAAACCTCTTACAGTGGCATATCTAAAACCTCTTACTGTGCAGAATTCTGTGCTGTTCTGTTCTCTTTAGGAAAGTGCTGCTACTGCCCATTCTAGTACAGTAAATCTCTATTACACTACTGGCTGCCTTCAACACGGTGACTGTACTACTGTAACAGAGGAAACAGAACAGAGAGAGAGAGAGGGGGGGGGTTCTGGTACCTGGCCACGGGGAGAGGGAGACGTTGATGGGTCCACTAGGGCTCTGGTCGATCCTCCACTAGGGCTCTGGTCGATCCTCCACTAGGGCTCTGGTCGGTCCCTCACTAGGGCTCTGGTCGGTCCCTCACTAGGGCTCTGGTCGGTCCCTCATCCCCTGCTCTTTGTCCTGTCATGGAGGGCTGAGCCGGACCCTGGAAGTCTGCCTGCTTAGCCTGCCTGCCTCTCCTGCCTGCCTGCCTCTCAGGCTGTGAGGGGGCTCTCTGTGTGCAGTGAGGCTCAGTCAGCCTGCGTCTGGTATTAAATTACACATGACACAGCTCCTCTGCTCTGTTCTGTGCAGACGGGCAGGCAGGCAGGCGAGGAGGAGAGAAACCCGTTTCTCCAGTGTTGAGTAACTGGCCCGCCTCCAGCCCAGCTCCTAGCCTGTCCTGTCCTCATAGAGTGTCAGGCTGTTGGAGGAGGAGGAGGAGGAGGGGGGGGGAGGAGGAGGGGGAGTAGGAAGAGGAGGAGGAAGAGGAGGAGGAGTAGGAAGAGGAGGAGGAGGAAGAGGAGGAGGAGTAGGAAAAGGAGGAGGAGGAAGAAGCTCACAAACAACAGATATAGTAATTACTACTGAATGTTAATGATTACTCAGACCTGGCTGCTTCAAACCGTTGGAATGTATGACTGTGTAAGCCCACATGTATATCTCCCAAACAGAGGAGGCTGGCAGTCTCCTTCAGGCATAGTTTTATGGATAACAAGAGTCGACTGCTAATGAACATATGACACACACACACGCACACACGCACACACACACACACACGCACACACGCACGCACGCACGCACGCACGCACGCACGCACGCACGCACGCACGCACACACACACACACACACACACACACACACACACACACACACACACACCGACCATCATTAAAATTAGTTGTGGAGTGTTCTGTAAAACCACAGAGACAGACATAGTCTCTGTCTTTCTCTCTCTCTCTCTCCAGATAACATTACACTATTGTTTTGTTTTCAGTACTGAGATACCTTGGACACAGGTCTTGTGGAATCTGTTGTAGGTTTTTGGGAAAGAAGACATTGACATTTGCCATTTGAGTCATTTAGCAGACACTCTTATCCAGAGTTAGTTAGTTAGTGCAGCCATGTTAAGACAGCTAGGTGGAACAGCTAGGTGGAACAGCTAGGTGGAACAGCTAGGTGGAACAGCTAGGTGGAACAAGCACATATCTCAGTCACAGTAAGTACATGTTCCCTTTATAAAGTCAGCAGAGTCAGAGCTTTTATTTTTAGGGCAGGTGTCTTGACATTGATTTAAGAAGATCAAGATAAGAACCTAACGGTTTATCTTGAGTTTTACAATCCTCGGTTGTTGTTTTTTTAGCTTGAGTGGAATTGACATAGATTTGATCGTTTAAAATCCCAACCTATAAGAGATATGCGTTTAAATTTGCAGTATATCACATCTCACAGGTTCCACAGCTTTCCCTAAGAAAAGGATGTCCCTACCTGAACACTTAAACAGTCCATTGTTTGAGATATGATGCTTTTGTTTTAGTACATGGATATTAGACTGTATTTTTTGGCCAAAACATGTTTTTTGTGTTAGCTTTCCTCCCAGTTTCTCAGGCTCTTTCACATGGCTTTCTTCCACACACAGCGGATTGGAAATACATTGTTTCTGTAATGTTGGAAAAGACAGGACTGACATGGAGACACAATCAACTCAGACCAACTGCCTGTTATATAACCAGCTGTTACATGACTATGAAACAGACAATTAATACAATGATAGCCGACTCTGCCCCTACAACAGGATACTACTGGTTTGAGGCAGGCATGAAACCTTTAATTAAGAATGTCATTTCTCTCTTATCTCAAGAGGTCCAGAGGAGTGATGTAATCATGGAAGCTTGCTTGGGCGGATACATTTCTCCCTTGAAGATGAGTTCAGCACAACCTTGACAACCTTCCACCACTACATCAGACACATCCTGAGGAGATACAATTATGAAACGATCAAGGTGCCACCAGCCGCCTGTGCTGGCTCGAGTCACCATCATCAGCACCGCAGACCTCTGGGAAAAAGAGCAAGGCAACATCTGTTATTTCACTTGCCTAAACACATGTCTGTCTATTCCTCCCTCCCTTTACACAGACAGATGACAGCAAAGACATGTTATAGCATGTGTCTCCCATAATAAGAAGACGACGTTCCCAGAGTCAGTAGTAGTCAATCAACGTCATTTGGCTTATGTCCCAAGTAGAACCCTATCCCCTTTGTAGTGCACTACCTTTGACAAGAGCCATACACTCTTCAAAAAATGTGTCCCAAAAGAGTTCTTCGGACATATGTGTGGGCCAGTGAAATAACAGATGTTGCCTTGCTCTTTTTCCCAGAGGTCTGCAGTGTTGATGGAGGCAACTCTAGCCTGCACAGGCGGCTGGTGGCACCTTCATTGGGGAGGACGGGCTCATAGTAATGGCTGGATCGGAATTTATGGAATGACGTTGAACACATGAAACACATTTGATACCATTCCAATCACCAGCCTCCTGTGCTAGCCAGTATAGCATTGCCAGAAGTGTCCCTCGCTTATCTCATGTTGTTCAAAGGAAGTATTGTTTTTTGGAGTACCCACCATTCAGAACAGTGGGTTATTTATTGTGGGGCATCTTTTAATTAATGCACTGACCATGAATGTGGAAGACTTGATTTAGCATATAGTTTCTGTATGTGTTCATGTTGTTATGTCTTAATGTTGGCATTCAGGACTGATTATGTGTGTATGTGTATTTATCTATTATAATGTCTTATTGGACCACCATGTTGTCTGTAATGCTTTCATATGGACCTCGGGCAAGAGAGAAAGATGCTTCGGATACAATCAGAGAGGTGGGGGGGGGGCTGCCATAAACGACATCCACGTCTTCGTTGCCCGGGGAACAGAGGGTTAACTGCCTTGCAAGGGGCAGAACGGCAGATGTTTACCTTGTCAGCTCGGGGATTTGATCCAGCAACCTTTTGGTTACTGGCCCAACACTCTAACCACTATAGAAGGGTTGTTGACTGCCACTGCATGACGTGCCGAGCAATGTGGTACACATTGATGATTTGGAAATCTGCTCATTGTTGATGACACTACAACCAAGTTGTAACGACTTCTAGGAGTAGTGGGTGCGGAGTCAGGCGCAGAGAGACTTCTAGGAGTAGTGGGTGCGGAGTCAGGCGCAGAGAGACTTCTAGGAGTAGTGGGTGCGGAGTCAGGCGCAGAGAGACTTCTAGGAGTGGTGGGTGCGGAGTCAGGCGCAGAGAGACTTCTAGGAGTAGTGGGTGCGGAGTCAGGCGCAGAGAGACTTCTAGGAGTAGTGGGTGCGGAGTCAGGCGCAGAGAGACTTCTATGAGTAGGGGGTGCGGAGTCAGGCGCAGAGAGACTTCTATGAGTAGGGGGTGTGGAGTCAGGCGCAGAGAGACTTCTATGAGTAGGGGGTGCGGAGTCAGGCACAGAGTGACTTCTAGGAGTAGTGGGTGCGGAGTCAGGCGCAGAGAGACTTCTATGAGTAGGGGGTGTGGAGTCAGGCGCAGAGAGACTTCTAGGAGTAGTGGGTGCGGAGTCAGGCGCAGAGAGACTTCTAGGAGTAGTGGGTGTGGAGTCAGGCACAGAGAGACTTCTAGGAGTAGTGGGTGCGGAGTCAGGCGCAGAGAGACTTCTAGGAGTAGTGGGTGCGGAGTCAGGCGCAGAGAGACTTCTAGGAGTAGTGGGTGCGGAGTCAGGCGCAGAGAGACTTCTAGGAGTAGTGGGTGCGGAGTCAGGCGCAGAGAGACTTCTAGCAGTGGTGGGTGCGGAGTCAGGCGCAGAGTGACTTCTAGGAGTAGTGGGTGCGGAGTCAGGCGCAGAGAGACTTCTATGAGTAGGGGGTGTGGAGTCAGGCGCAGAGAGACTTCTAGGAGTAGTGGGAGCGGAGTCAGGCGCAGAGAGACTTCTAGGAGTAGTGGGTGCGGAGTCAGGCACAGAGAGACTTCTAGGAGTAGTGGGTGCGGAGTCAGGCGCAGAGAGACTTCTAGGAGTAGTGGGAGCGGAGTCAGGCGCAGAGAGACTTCTAGGAGTAGTGGGTGCGGAGTCAGGCGCAGAGACACTTCTTGCAGTAGTGGGTGCGGAGTCAGGCACAGAGAGACTTCTAGGAGTAGTGGGTGTGGAGTCAGGCACAGAGAGACTTCTAGGAGTAGTGGGTGCGGAGTCATGCGCAGAGTGACTTCTAGGAGTAGTGGGTGCGGAGTCAGGCGCAGAGAGACTTCTAGGAGTAGTGGGTGCGGAGTCAGGCGCAGAGACACTTCTAGCAGTAGTGGGTGCGGAGTCAGGCGCAGAGAGACTTCTAGGAGTAGTGGGAGCGGAGTCAGGCGCAGAGAGACTTCTAGGAGTAGTGGGTGCGGAGTCAGGCGCAGAGTGACTTCTAGGAGTAGTGGGTGCGGAGTCAGGCGCAGAGAGACTTCTAGGAGTAGTGGGAGCGGAGTCAGGCGCAGAGTGACTTCTAGGAGTAGGGGGTGCGGAGTCAGGCGCAGAGTGACTTCTAGGAGTAGTGGGTGTGGAGTCAGGCACAGAGAGACTTCTAGGAGTAGTGGGTTTGGAGTCAGGCGCAGAGAGACTTCTAGGAGTAGTGGGTGCGGAGTCAGGTGCAGAGAGACTTCTAGGAGTAGTGGGTGCGGAGTCAGGCGCAGAGAGACTTCTAGGAGTAGTGGGTGCGGAGTCAGGCGCAGAGAGCAGAGAGTTTAGGACAACCGTATTCATTCCGGTGACAGAAAAGGTCACGCCAAAACACCAGGCACATACAATGACCGGACCCAAAAACAGGACCCAAACAGTCTGGAGAAAATAAGAAAATAGCACATACACAAAACGAACAGAGAAACAAGCCCGCACAAAAGCAGGCGGGCATAACCGTCTTAAATAGCCCTAACCAAAACCCTAACAAGAAACAGGTGTAACCAATAAGACAAAACCAACAGAAAAGGAAAAGGGGATTGGTGGCAGCTAGTAGACCGGTGACGACGACCGCCGAGCGCCGCCTGAACAGGAAGAGGAGCCACCTTTGGTGGGAGTCGTGACACTTTTAAATAGGGACCCTGAACAGGAAGAGGAGCCACCTTCGGTGGGAGTCGTGACACAAGTAAATGGTAGCATATTGTTGTTAACACTACAGTATAGTAAATGATACCATATTGTTGGTAACACTACAGTATAGTAAATGGTAACATATTGTTGTTAACACTACAGTATAGTAAATGGTAACATATTGTTTAGGACACTACAGTATAGTAAATGGTAGCATATTGTTGGTAACACTACAGTATAGTAAATGATAACATATTATTGGTAACACTACAGTATAGTAAATGGTAACATATTGTTGTTAACACTACAGTATAGTAAATGGTAACATATTGTTTAGGACACTACAGTATAGTAAATGGTAGCATATTGTTGGTAACACTACAGTATAGTAAATGGTAACATATTGTTGGTAACACTACAGTATAGTAAATGGTAGCATATTGTTGTTAACACTACAGTATAGTAAATGGTAACATATTGTTGTTAACACTACAGTATAGTAAATGGTAACATATTGTTGTTAACACTACAGTATAGTAAATGGTAACATATTGTTTAGGACACTACAGTATAGTAAATGGTAGCATATTGTTGGTAACACTACAGTATAGTAAAGGATACCATATTGTTGGTAACACTACAGTATAGTAAAGGATACCATATTGTTGGTAACACTACAGTATAGTAAATTATACCACATTGTTGGTGACACTACAGTACAGTAAATGGTAACATATTGTTGGTAACACTACAGTATAATACATGAGAACAGTAGATAAATAAATCAAAGGAAACAGAAAATGACAAAGCAAAGCAGAAACACAAGAACCCCAAGAAAGTTAGTCCATGTAATTTATCTCCCTCCTTTTCCCTGGCTGAAATCTCTAGCTGCAGTTTCCTTCACATCATTGCCCCCCTCCTTGTGTATATTGCTGTGATTTAGGAGACACATTCTAATGGTATTTGGGCCCTCCTGGAGGGCATAGACCTATCACAGCTGTCTCTTCCTCTGAGGTCAGTTGGCCGTTCAGACAGGCCTGGAATCAGTTACAGGTTAGACTGTTTCTAGGGAGAATTCAGAAATTCCACGGCTGTTCCATTCTACTCTGTCTGTTCCACTCTGCTCACAAATTCTCATAGCTGCAGAACCTTTTGGCTGACACGGAATCTATCACCAAGACAACCCCCTGCCATCAACGAGACAGGGTGATGATGTCATAATGGATGTGAGGAAAATCTTGCCCCACAAGAGACAGAATGTCTTTAATTTAACTCACAACCACCAGGGCCTCTTCCTGGTGCTGTTATTATTAATACCCATAACTTGTTTTTACTTGTTTAAGATGCCCCCAGGACCAAGGCTGAGCACAACTACACTTGACATAAACCTTCTGGTTTCTTCAGATAGACCAGCAGGCACTAATGTGGAATGACACAGGAGGTTTTCCAGACAGGAGGTTGTAGAGACAGGAGGTTGTAGAGACAGGTGGTTGTAGAGACAGGAGGTTGTAGAGACAGGAGGTTATAGAGACAGGTGGTTGTAGAGACAGGAGGTTGTAGAGACAAGACAGGTGGTTGTAGAGACAGGTGGTTGTAGAGACAGGTGGTTGTAGAGATAGGAGGTTGCTAGAGACAGGAGGTTGTAGAGACAGGAGGTTGTAGAGACAGGAGGTTGTAGAGACAGGTGGTTGTAGAGACAGGAGGTTGTAGAGACAGGTGGTTATAGAGACAGGTGGTTGTAGAGACAGGTGGTTGTAGAGACAGGTGGTTTTAGAGACAGGTGGTTGTAGAGACAGGTGGTTGTAGAGACAGGTGGTTGTAGAGACAGGTGGTTATAGAGACAGGAGGTTATAGAGACAGGAGATTGTAGAGACAGGTGGTTGTAGAGACAGGAGGTTATAGAGACAGGAGGTTTTAGAGACAGGTGGTTGTAGAGACAGGAGGTTATAGAGACAGGTGGTTTTAGAGACAGGTGGTTGTAGAGACAGGTGGTTGTAGAGACAGGTGGTTATAGAGACAGGTGGTTATAGAGACAGGAGATTGTAGAGACAGGTGGTTGTAGAGACAGGAGGTTATAGAGACAGGTGGTTGTAGAGACAGGAGGTTATAGAGACAGGAGATTGTAGAGACAGGTGGTTGTAGAGACAGGAGGTTATAGAGACAGGTGGTTGTAGAGACAGGAGGTTATAGAGACAGGAGGTTATAGAGACAGGTGGTTGTAGAGACAGGAGGTTGTAGAGACAGGAGGTTGTAGAGACAGGTGTTTGTAGAGACAGGAGGTTATAGAGACAGGTGGTTGTAGAGACAGGAGGTTATAGAGACAGGAGGTTATAGAGACAGGTGGTTGTAGAGACAGGTGGTTGTAGAGACAGGAGGTTATAGAGACAGGAGGTTATAGAGACAGGAGGTTGTAGAGACAGGAGGTTGTAGAGACAGGAGGTTGTAGAGACAGGTGGTTGTAGAGACAGGTGGTTGTAGAGACAGGTGGTTGTAGAGACAGGAGGTTATAGAGACAGGTGGTTGTAGAGACAGGAGGTTATAGAGACAGGAGGTTATAGAGACAGGTGGTTGTAGAGACAGGTGGTTGTAGAGACAGGAGGTTGTAGAGACAGGTGGTTGTAGAGACAGGAGGTTGTAGAGACAGGAGGTTGTGGGCATACATGTGTGTGTCCTGGCCTGCTCTCGACAGATGGGAGTCTCTCAGATTACATGGCTGTGAGGAACAAAGAAAACCGTTCTCCAAACACTGATGTCAGACAACCAACCAGTCTACACAACCAACTGTCTGAGCTGGTAATCTAGTCTACACAACCAACTGTCTGAACTGGTAATCTAGTCTACACAACCAACTGTCTGAACTGGTAATCTAGTCTACACAACCAACTGTCTGAACTGTCTACACAACCAACTGTAATCTAGTCTACACAACCAACTGTCTGAACTGGTAATCTAGTCTACACAACCAACTGTCTGAACTGGTAATCTAGTCTACACAACCAACTGTCTGAACTGGTAATCTAGTCTACACAACCAACTGTCTGAACTGGTAATCTAGTCTACACAACCAACTGTCTGAACTGGTAATCTAGTCTACACAACCAACTGTCTGAACTGGTAATCTAGTCTACACAACCAACTGTCTGAACTGGTAATCTAGTCTACACAACCAACTGTCTGAACTGGTAATCTAGTCTGAACTGGTAATCTAGTCTGTCTGAACTGGTAATCTAGTCTACACAACCAACTGTCTGAACTGGTAATCTAGTCTACACAACCAACTAACTGGTAATCTAGTCTACCAAACTGTCTGAACTGGTAATCTAGTCTACACAACCAACTGTCTGAACTGGTAATCTAGTCTACACAACCAACTGTCTGAACTGAAATCTAGTCTAACAACTAACTGTCTGAACTGGTAATCAGTCTACAACCAACTGTCTGAACTGGTAATCTAGTCTACACAACCAACTGTCTGAACTGGTAATCTAGTCTACACAAACAACTGTCTGAACTGTCTGAACTGGTAATCTAGTCTACACAACCAACTGTCTGAACTGGTAATCTAGTCTACACAACCAACTGTCTGAACTGGTAATCTAGTCTACACAACCAACTGTCTGAACTGAACTGGTAATCTAGTCTACACAACAACTGTCTGAACTGGTAATCTAGTCTACACAACCAACTGTCTGAACTGGTAATCTAGTCTACACAACCAACTGTCTGAACTGGTAATCTAGTCTACACAAACCAACTAACTGGTAATCTAGTCTACACAACCAACTGTCTGAACTGGTAATCTAGTCTACACAAACAACTGTCTGAACTGGTAATCTAGTCTACACAACCAACTGTCTGAACTGGTAATCTAGTCTACACAAACCAACTGCCTGAACTGAACTGGTAATCTAGTCTACACAACCAACTGTCTGAACTGGTAATCTAGTCTACACAACCAACTGTCTGAACTGGTAATCTGAACTGGTAATCTAGTCTACACAACCAACTGTCTGAACTGGTAATCTAGTCTAGTCTGAACTGGTACAACACAACTGTCTGAACTGGTAATCTAGTCTACACAACCAACTGTCTGAACTGGTAATCTAGTCTACACAACCAACTGTCTGAACTGGTAATCTAGTCTACACAACTGTCAACTGGTAATCTAGTCTGAACTGGTAATCTAGTCTACACAACCAACTGTCTGAACTGGTAATCTAGTCTACACAACCAACTGTCTGAACTGGTAATCTAGTCTACACAACTGTCTGAACTGGTAATCTAGTCTAACAACCAACTGTCTGAACTGGTAATCTAGTCTACAAACCAACTGTCTGAACTGGTAATCTAGTCTACACAACCAACTGTCTGAACTGGTAATCTAGTCTACACAACCAACTGTCTGAACTGGTAATCTAGTCTACACAACCAACTGTCTGAACTGGTAATCTAGTCTACACAACCAACTGTCTGAACTGGTAATCTGAGTCTAGTCACAAACCAACTGTCTGAACTGGTAATCTAGTCTACACAACCAACTGTCTGAACTGGTAATCTAGTCTACACAACCAACTGTCTGAACTGGTAATCTAGTCTACACAACCAACTGTCTGAACTGGTAATCTAGTCTACACAACCAACTGTCTGAACTGGTAATCTAGTCTACACAACCTGTCTGAACTGTCTGAACTGGTAATCTAGTCTACACAACCAACTGTCTGAACTGGTAATCTAGTCTACACAACCAACTGTCTGAACTGGTAATCTAGTCTACACAACCAACTGTCTGAACTGGTCTAACAACCAACTCTGAACTGGTAATCTAGTCTACACAACCAACTGTCTGAACTGGTAATCTAGTCTACACAACCAACTGTCTGAACTGGTAATCTAGTCTACACAACCAACTGTCTGAACTGGTCTACACAATCTAACTGGTAATCTAGTCTACACAACCAACTGTCTGAACTGGTAATCTAGTCTAACAACCAACTGTCTGAACTGGTAATCTAGTCTACACAACCAACTGTCTGAACTGGTAATCTAGTCTACACAACAACTGTCTGAACTGGTAATCTGAACAACCAACTGGGTAATCTAGTCTACACAACCAACTGTCTGAACTGGTAATCTAG
Source organism: Oncorhynchus nerka (assembly GCF_034236695.1). Classification (NCBI taxonomy): domain Eukaryota; kingdom Metazoa; phylum Chordata; class Actinopteri; order Salmoniformes; family Salmonidae; genus Oncorhynchus; species Oncorhynchus nerka. The sequence goes on from NC_088403.1 coordinate 12,109,582, forward strand.
TCTACACAACCAACTGTCTGAACTGGTAATCTAGTCTACAACAACTGTCTGAACTGTCTGAACTGGTACTGAACTGGTAGTGAGGCTACACAACCAACTGTCTGAACTGGTAGTCTACACAACCAACTGTCTGAACTGGTAATCTAGTCTACACAACCAACTGTCTGAACTGGTAATCTAGTCTACACAACCAACTGTCTGAACTGGTAATCTAGTCTACACAACCAACTGTCTGAACTGGTAATCTAGTCTACACAACCAACTGTCTGAACTGGTAATCTAGTCTACACAACCAACTGTCTGAACTGGTAATCTAGTCTAACAACCAACTGTCTGAACTGGTAATCTAGTCTACACAACCAACTGTCTGAACTGGTAATCTAGTCTACACAACCAACTGTCTGAACTGGTAATCTAGTCTACACAACCAACTGTCTGAACTGGTAATCTAGTCTACACAACCAACTGTCTGAACTGGTAATCTAGTCTACACAACCAACTGTCTGAACTGGTAATCTAGTCTACACAACCAACTGTCTGAACTGGTAATCTAGTCTACACAACCAACTGTCTGAACTGGTAATCTAGTCTACACAACCAACTGTCTGAACTGGTAATCTAGTCTACACAACCAACTGTCTGAACTGGTAATCTAGTCTAACAACCAACTGTCTGAACTGGTAATCTAGTCTACACAACCAACTGTCTGAACTGGTAATCTAGTCTACACAACCAACTGTCTGAACTGGTAATCTAGTCTGAACACAACAACCAACAACTGTCTGAACTGGTAATCTAGTCTACACAACCAACTGTCTGAACTGGTAACAACCAACTGTCTGAACTGGTAATCTAGTCACAACCAACTGTCTGAACTGGTAATCTAGTCTACACAACCAACTGTCTGAACTGGAACTAATCTAGTCTACACAACCAACAACTGGTAATCTGAACTGGAACTGGTAATCTAGTCTACACAACCAACTGTCTGAACTGGTAATCTAGTCTACACAACCAACTGTCTGAACTGGTAATCTAGTCTACACAACCAACTGTCTGAACTGGTAATCTAGTCTACACAACCAACTGTCTGAACTGGTAATCTAGTCTACACAACCAACTGTCTGAACTGGTAATCTAGTCTACACAACCAACTGTCTGAACTGGTAATCTGAACTGTCTGAACTAATCTAGTCTACACAACCAACTGTCTGAACTGGTAATCTAGTCTACACAACCAACTGTCTGAACTGGTAATCTAGTCTACACAACCAACTGTCTGAACTGGTAATCTAGTCTACACAACCAACCAACTGTCTGAACTGGTAATCTAGTCTACACAACCAACTGTCTGAACTGGTAATCTAGTCTACACAACCAACTGTCTGAACTGGTAATCTAGTCTACACAACACAACCAACTGTCTGAACTGGTAATCTAGTCTACACAACCAACTGTCTGAACTGGTAATCTAGTCTACACAACCAACTGTCTGAACTGGTAATCTAGTCTACACAACCAACTGTCTGAACTGGTAATCTAGTCTACACAACCAACTGTCTGAACTGGTAATCTAGTCTACACAACCAACTGTCTGAACTGGTAATCTAGTCTACACAACCAACTGTCTGAACTGGTAATCTCTACACAACAACCAACTGTCTGAACTGGTAATCTAGTCTACAACCAACTGTCTGAACTGGTAATCTAGTCTACACAACCAACTGTCTGAACTGGTAATCTAGTCTACACAACCAACTGTCTGAACTGGTAATCTAGTCTACACAACCAACTGTCTGAACTGGTAATCTAGTCTACACAACCAACTGTCTGAACTGGTAATCTAGTCTACACAACCAACTGTCTGAACTGGTAATCTAGTCTACACAACCAACTGTCTGAACTGGTAATCTAGTCTACACAACCAACTGTCTGAACTGGTAATCTAGTCTACACAACCAACTGTCTGAACTGGTAATCTAGTCTACACAACCAACTGTCTGAACTGGTAATCTAGTCTACACAACCAACTGTCTGAACTGGTAATCAACACAACCAACTGTCTGAACTGGTAATCTAGTCTACACAACCAACTGTCTGAACTGGTAATCTCTACACAACCAACTGTCTGAACTGGTAATCTATCTACACAACCAACTGTCTGAACTGGTAATCTAGTCTACACAACCAACTGTCTGAACTGGTAATCTAGTCTACACAACCAACTGTCTGAACTGGTAATCTAGTCTACACAACCAACTGTCTGAACTGGTAATCTAGTCTACACAACCAACTGTCTGAACTGGTAATCTAGTCTACACAACCAACTGTCTGAACTGGTAATCTAGTCTACACAAACCAACTGTCTGAACTGGTAATCTAGTCTACACAACCAACTGTCTGAACTGGTAATCTAGTCTACACAACCAACTGTCTGAACTGGTAATCTAGTCTACACAACCAACTGTCTGAACTGGTAATCTAGTCTAACAACCAACTGGAACTGGTAATCTAGTCTACACAACCAACTGTCTGAACTGGTAATCTAGTCTACACAACCAACTGTCTGAACTGGTAATCTAGTCTGAACTGGTAATCAACCAACTGTCTGAACTGGTAATCTAGTCTACACAACCAACTGTCTGAACTGGTAATCTAGTCTACACAACCAACTGTCTGAACTGGTAATCTAGTCTACACAACCAACTGTCTAGTCTACACAACCAACTGTCTGAACTGGTAATCTAGTCTACACAACCAACTGTCTGAACTGGTAATCTAGTCTACACAACCAACTGTCTGAACTGGTAATCTAGTCTACACAACCAACTGTCTGAACTGGTAATCTAGTCTACACAACCAACTGTCTGAACTGGTAATCTAGTCTAACAACCAACTGTCTGAACTGTAATCTACACAACCAACTGTCTGAACTGGTAATCTAGTCTACACAACCAACTGTCTGAACTGGTAATCTAGTCTACACAACCAACTGTCTGAACTGGTAATCTAGTCTACACAACCAACTGTCTGAACTGGTAATCTAGTCTACACAACCAACTGTCTGAACTGTAACAACCAACTGTCTGAACTGGTAATCTAGTCTACACAACCAACTGTCTGAACTGGTAATCTAGTCTACACAACCAACTGTCTGAACTGGTAATCTAGTCTACACAACCAACTGTCTGAACTGGTAATCTAGTCTACACAACCAACTGTCTGAACTGGTAATCTAGTCTAGTCTGAACTGGTAATCTAGTCTACACAACCAACTGTCTGAACTGGTAATCTAGTCTACACAACCAACTGTCTGAACTGGTAATCTAGTCTAACAACCAACTGTCTGAACTGGTAATCTAGTCTACACAACCAACTGTCTGAACTGGTAATCTAGTCTACACAACCAACTGTCTGAACTGGTAATCTAGTCTACACAACCAACTGTCTGAACTGGTAATCTAGTCTACACAACCAACTGTCTGAACTGGTAATCTAGTCTACACAACCAACTAACTGGTAATCTAGTCTACACAACCAACTGTCTGAACTGGTAATCTAGTCTACACAACCAACTGTCTGAACTGGTAATCTAGTCTACACAACCAACTGTCTGAACTGGTAATCTAGTCTACACAACCAACTGTCTGAACTGGTAATCTAGTCTACACAACCAACTGTCTGAACTGGTCTAACAACCAACTGTCTGAACTGGTAATCTAGTCTACACAACCAACTGTCTGAACTGGTAATCTAGTCTGAACTGGTACAACACAACTGTCTGAACTGGTAATCTAGTCTACACAACCAACTGTCTGAACTGGTAACAACCAACTCTGAACTGGTCTAGTCTACACAACCAACTGTCTGAACTGGTAATCTAGTCTACACAACCAACTGTCTGAACTGGTAATCTAGTCTACACAACCAACTGTCTGAACTGGTAATCTGGAACTGGTAATCTAGTCTACACAACCAACTGTCTGAACTGGAACTGGTAATCTAGTCTACACAACCAACTGTCTGAACTGGTAATCTAGTCTACACAACCAACTGTCTGAACTGGTAATCTAGTCTACACAACCAACTGTCTGAACTGGTAATCTACACAACCAACTGTCTGAACTGGTAATCAACAACCAACTGTCTGAACTGGTAATCTAGTCTACACAACCAACTGTCTACACAACCAACTGTCTGAACTGGTAATCTAGTCTACACAACCAACTGTCTGAACTGGTAATCTAGTCTACACAACCAACTGTCTGAACTGGTAATCTAGTCTACACAACCAACTGTCTGAACTGGTAATCTAGTCTACACAACCAACTGTCTGAACTGGTAATCTAGTCTACACAACCAACTGTCTGAACTGGTAATCTAGTCTACACAACCAACTGTCTGAACTGGTAATCTAGTCTACACAACCAACTGTCTGAACTGGTAATCTAGTCTACACAACCAACTGTCTGAACTGGTAATCTAGTCTACACAACCAACTGTCTGAACTGGTAATCTAGTCTACACAACCAACTGTCTGAACTGGTAATCTAGTCTACACAACCAACTGTCTGAACTGGTAATCTAGTCTACACAACCAACTGTCTGAACTGGTAATCTAGTCTACACAACCAACTGTCTGAACTGGTAATCTAGTCTACACAACCAACTGTCTGAACTGGTAATCTAGTCTACACAACCAACTGTCTGAACTGGTAATCTAGTCTACACAACCAACTGTCTGAACTGGTAATCTAGTCTAACAACCAACTGTCTGAACTAATCTAGTCTACACAACCAACTGTCTGAACTGGTAATCTAGTCTACACAACCAACTGTCTGAACTGGTAATCTAGTCTACACAACCAACTGTCTGAACTGGTAATCTAGTCTACACAACCAACTGTCTGAACTGGTAATCTAGTCTACACAACCAACTGTCTGAACTGGTAATCTAGTCTACACAACCAACTGTCTGAACTGGTAATCTAGTCTACACAACCAACTGTCTGAACTGGTAATCTAGTCTACACAACCAACTGTCTGAACTGGTAATCTAGTCTACTGTCTGAACAACCAACTGTCTGAACTGGTAATCTAGTCTACACAACCAACTGTCTGAACTGGTAATCTAGTCTACACAACCAACTGTCTGAACTGGTAATCTAGTCTACACAACCAACTGTCTGAACTGGTAATCTAGTCTACACAACCAACTGTCTGAACTGGTAATCTAGTCTACACAACCAACTGTCTGAACTGGTAATCTAGTCTACACAACCAACTGTCTGAACTGGTAATCTAGTCTACACAACCAACTGTCTGAACTGGTAATCTAGTCTACACAACCAACTGTCTGAACTGGTAATCTAGTCTACACAACCAACTGTCTGAACTGGTAATCTAGTCTACACAACCAACTGTCTGAACTGGTAATCTAGTCTACACAACCAACTGTCTGAACTGGTAATCTAGTCTACACAACCAACTGTCTGAACTGGTAATCTAGTCTACACAACCAACTGTCTGAACTGGTAACTGGAACTAATCTAGTCTACACAACCAACTGTCTGAACTGGTAATCTAGTCTACACAACCAACTGTCTGAACTGGTAATCTAGTCTACACAACCAACTGTCTGAACTGGTAATCTAGTCTACACAACCAACTGTCTGAACTGGTAATCTCTAGTCTACACAACCAACTGTCTGAACTGGTAATCTAGTCTACACAACCAACTGTCTGAACTGGTAATCTAGTCTACACAACCAACTGTCTGAACTGGTAATCTAGTCTACACAACCAACTGTCTGAACTGGTAATCTAGTCTACACAACCAACTGTCTGAACTGGTAATAGTCTACACAACCAACTGTCTGAACTGGTAATCTAGTCAACCAACTGTCTGAACTGGTAATCTAGTCTACACAACCAACTGTCTGAACTGGTAATCTAGTCTACACAACCAACTGTCTGAACTGGTAATCTAGTCTACACAACCAACTGTCTGAACTGGTAATCTAGTCTACACAACCAACTGTCTGAACTGGTAATCTAGTCTACACAACCAACTGTCTGAACTGGTAATCTAACACAACCAACTGTCTGAACTGGTAATCTAGTCTACACAACCAACTGTCTGAACTGGTAATCTAGTCTACACAACCAACTGTCTGAACTGGTAAGTCTAACTGTCTACACAACCAACTGTCTGAACTGGTAATCTAGTCTACACAACCAACTGTCTGAACTGGTAATCTAGTCTACACAACCAACTGTCTGAACTGGTAATCTAGTCTACACAACCAACTGTCTGAACTGGTAATCTAGTCTACACAACCAACTGTCTGAACTGGTAATCTAGTCTACACAACCAACTGTCTGAACTGGTAATCTAGTCTACACAACCAACTGTCTGAACTGGTAATCTAGTCTACACAACCAACTTTTTTAATAAAAAAACTTGTTGTTGTCTATTTTTTAGTCTGGTACTTTTTACCTCTTTATCTCCCCAACTTCTGAACTGTAGTTACAGTCTTGTCCCACAACCAACTCGCTGCAACTCCTGGTAATCTAGTACACAACCAACTGGAACTGGTAATCTAGGGAGAGGCTGAACTGGTAATCGAGAATCTAGTCTACACAACCAACTGTCTGAACTGGTAATCTTCCATGAACTGGTAATCTAGTCGTGCTCTGAACTGGTAAACACAACCCCAACCTGAACTGGTAATCTAGTCTACACAACCAACTGCATCTTGACTGACGACCAACTGTCAGTGTGCATGCGCCCATCCGCCACAAGGAGTCGCTAGAGCACGATGGGACAAGGACATCCCAGCCGGACAAACCCTCCCCTTACCCGGATGACACTGGGCCAATTGTACGCCACCTCATGGGTCTGCCGGGATCTGTAGTGACACAGTTAACACTACGATGCAGTTCCTTAGACCACTGTGATGCAGTTCCTTAGACCACTGTGATGGAGTTCCTTAGACCACCTCAATGCAGTGCCTTAGACCACTGTGATGCAGTGCCTTAGACCACTGTGATGCAGTTCCTTAGACCACTGTGATGCAGTTCCTTAGACCAATGTGATGCAGTTCCTTAGACCACTGTGATGCAGTTCCTTAGACCACTGTGATGCAGTTCATTAGACCACTGTGATGCAGTTCCTTAGACCACTGTGATGCAATTCCTTAGACCACTGTGATGCAGTTCCTTAGACCACTGTGATGTAGTTCCTTAGACCACTGTGATGCAGTTCCTTAGACCACTGTGATGTAATGGAGTTCCTTAGACCACTGTGATGCAGTTCACTTAGACCAACCACTGTGATGCAGTTCCTTAGACCACTGTGATGCAGTTCCTTAGACCACTGTGATGCAATGTGATGCAGTTCCTTAGACCACTGTGATGCACTCCTTAGACCACTGATGCAGTTCCTCCCACTGTGATGCAATTCCTTAGACCACTGTGATGCAGTTCCTTAGACCACTGTGATGCAGTTCCTTAGACCACTGTGATGCAGTTCCTTAGACCACTGTGATGCAGTTCCTTAGACCACTGTTGCCTTAGACCACTGTGATGCAGTTCCATTAGACCACTGTGATGAGTTCATTAGCCACTAGATGCAGTTCCTTAGACCACTGTGATGCAGTTCCTTAGACCACTGTGATGCAGTTCCTTAGACCACTATGATGCAGTGACTTAGACCACAGTAATGGAGTTCCTTAGACCACTGCGATGCAGTGACTTAGACCACTGTGATGCAGTTCCTTAGACCACTGTGATGCAGTTCCTTAGACCACTGTGATGTAATTCCTTAGACCACTTCGATGCAGTTCCTTAGACCACTGCGATGCAGTTCCTTAGACCACTGTGATGCAGTTCCTTAGACCAATGTGATGCAGTTCCTTAGACCACTGTGATGCAGTTCCTTAGACCAATGTGATGCAGTTCCTTAGACCACTGTGATGCAGTTCCTTAGACCACTGTGATGCAGTTCCTTAGACCACTGTGATGCAGTTCCTTAGACCACTGTGATGCAGTTCATTAGACCACTGTGATGCAGTTCCTTAGACCACTGTGATGCAATTCCTTAGACCACTGTGATGCAGTTCCTTAGACCACTGTGATGTAGTTCCTTAGACCACTGTGATGCAGTTCCTTAGACCACTGTGATGTAATTCCTTAGACCACTGTGATGCAGTTCCTTAGACCACTTCGATATAGTTCCTTAGACCACTGTGATGCAGTTCCTTAGACCAATGTGATGCAGTTCCTTAGACCACTGTGATGCAGTTCCTTAGACTACTGTGATGCAGTTCCTTAGACCACTGTGATGAGACCACTGTGATGCAGTTCCTTAGACCACTGTGATGTAGTTCCTTAGACCACTGTGATGCAGTTCCTTAGACCACTGTGATGTAGACCACTTCCTTAGACCACTGTGATGCAGTTCCTTAGACCAACTGTGATGCATGCAGTTCTTAGACCACTAATGATGCAGTTCCTTAGACCACTGTGATGCAGTTCCTTAGACCACTGTGATGCAGTTCCTTAGACCACTGTGATGCAGTTCCTTAGACCACTACTTCCTTAGTGATGCAGTTCCTTAGACCACTGTGATGCAGTTCCTTAGACCACTGTGATGCATGACCACTGTGATGCCATGTGATGCAGTTCCTTAGACCACTGTGATGACCACTGTGATGCAGTTGCAGTTCAGACCACTGTGATGCAGTTCCTTAGACCACTGTGATGATTCCTTAGACCACTGGCAGTTCCTTAGACCACTGTGATGACCACTGTGATGATGCAGTTCCTGTGATAGACCACTGTGATGCAGTTCCTTAGACCACTGTGATGCAGTTCCTTCCTTAGACCACTGTGATGATTCCTTAGACCAGTGACTTAGACCACAGTAACCACTGTGATGCAGTTCCTTAGACCACTTCCTTAGACCACTGATGCAGTGACTTAGACCACTGTGATGCAGTTCCTTAGACCACTGTGATGCAGTTCCTTGTGATGACCACTGTGATGCAGTTCCTTAACCACTGTGATGCAGTTCCTTAGACCACTTTGATGCAGTTCCTTAGACCACTGTGATGCAGTTCCTTAGACCACTGCGATGCAGTTCCTTAGACCACTGTGATGCAGTTCCTTAGACCACTGTGATGTGATGATGCAGTTCCTTAGACCACTGTGATTCCTTAGACCACTGTGCAGTCCTTAGACCAATGCAGTTCCTTAGACCACTGTGATGCAGTTCCTTAGACCACTGTGATGCAGTTCCTTAGACCACTGTGATGCAGTTCCTTAGACCACTGTGATGCAGTTCCTTAGACCACTGTGATGCAGTTCCAGACCACTGTGATGCAGTTCCTTAGACCACTGTGATGCAGTTCCTTAGACCACTGTGATGCAGTTCCTTAGACCAATGTGATGCAGTTCCACTGTGATGAGTTCCACTGTGATGCAGTTCCTTAGACCACTGTGATGCAGTCCTAGACCACTGTGATGCAGTTCCTTAGACCACTGTGATGCAGTTCCTTAGACCACTGTGATGCAGTTCCTTAGACCACTGTGATGCAGTTGCTTAGACCAATGTGATGCAGTTCCTTAGACCACTGTGATGCAGTTCCTTAGACCACTGTGATGCAGTTCCTTAGACCACTTTGATGCAGTTCCTTAGATGCCACTGTGATGCAGTTCCTTAGACCACTGACCAGTTCTGACCACTGTGATGCAGTTCCTTAGACCACTGTGATGACCAGACCACTGTGATGCAGTTCCTTAGACCACTGTGATGCAGTTCCACCACTGTGATGCAGTTCCTTATGCAGTTCCACTTATGCACCACTGTGATGCAGTTCCACTGTATGCAGTTCCAATGTGATGCAGTTCCTTAGACCACTGTGATGCAGTTCCTTAGACCACTGTGATGCAGTTCCTCAGACCACTGTGATGCAGTGCCTTAGAACACTGTGATGCATTTCCTTAGACCACTGTGATGCAGTTCCTTAGACCACTGCGATGCAGTTCCTTAGACCACTTTGATGCAGTACCTTAGACCCCTGTGATGCAGTGCCTTAGACCACTGTGATGCAGTTCCTTAGACCACTGTGATGCAGTGCCTTAGACCACTGCGATGTAGTACCTTAGACCACTGTGATGCAGTTCCTTAGACCACTGTGATGCAGTGCACTGTGATGCATGATGCAGTGCCTGAACCACTGTGATGCAGTTCCCCTGTGATGAGTGCCTTAGACCACTGTGATGCAGTTCCTTAGACCACTGTGTGCCTTATGCAGTTCCTTAGACCACTGTGATGCAGTGCCTGTGATGCAGACCACTGTGATGCAGTTCCTTAGACCACTGTGATGCAGTTCCTTACTGTGATGCAGTTCACCACTGTGATGCAGTGCCTTAGACCACTGTGATGCAGTTCCTTAGACCACTGTGATGCAGTTCCTTAGACCACTGTGATGCAGTGCCTTAGACCACTGTGATGCAGTTCCTTAGACCACTGTGATGCAGTGCCTTAGACCACTGTGATGCAGTTCCTTAGACCAATGTGATGCAGTGCCTTAGACCACTGTGATGCAGTTCCTTAGACCACTGTGATGCAGTGCCTTAGACCACTGAGCCACTCGGGAGGAACTTTTCAAGGTCTTTGTCTGTGTGTGTTTTAGGTAAAGAAGGCCCTCTAGCTTGTGTCACTTGTTACAAGAAAATCAAGTTTGTTACCACTGCGGCTAGACATGAATGTGCCAAACCCAAAACAGCCACACAACGACGACACACAGTGTGGAAAAATATTACTGCTTTGCATTAATGATTAATTTAGGTATCTCTTTCTGAATGCTTATTCTACTCCGTGGTGTTGACACAGCTGCGTGGGATTTGAGTGGTGCTCTCCAGGATGTTGATGAAGCAGTGTGACATGAGAGACCCTTTTCCTCGACCCCTATTTCACTACATTCCAAACCATTGACTGGTGGAGGGAGGTGGATGATGTGGATGTTCATGTTACATGTTTCAACCTCCTTGTAGGAGAGAATGGTCAGTTGTACACCCGAATGCATTCAACTGAAATGTGTCTTCCTCATTTAACCCAACCCCTCTGAATCAGAGAGGGGGGCTGCCTTGATGGATATCCACGCCTTCTGCGCCCAGGGAACAGAATGGTAGATTTATCCACCTTGCCAGCTCGGGGATTCCACCTTCTGGTTACTAGCCCAACGCTCTTAACCGCTAGGCTAACTTCCTCCCCTGTGTCGTACTACGGGTCAGGATGACAATATTGTCCTAAATGAGCTTTGTGTAAATGCACCAAGGCAATGAGATGGGGCCATGCTTAAACAAAGACACACTCCTACTTTATCGGCTGTATCCTACAGCAGTAGGTAACTGTAACAACCATCATCATCAAGCCATAACGTTGTCATAACAACGGCATAATATATCCCATTACAACAAGTTATGACAATCTGTTGACTGGCCGTGCAAGGAGCAGTAGGAGTCTGATAGTTATCTTCATCATGAGGAAATTTTTCCCTAATCCTGGCGAAAACCTGTTCAAAACGTCTCTGTGTCCTTCTGTGACAAGTTGAGAACTGTGTGTGTGGTGCTATTGATTCTTCTCCCTCCACAGCCCAGCCTAGACCCCCGTGGTCCTCTCCACATCCATGTCCGTCCGTCTAGACCGGTTCCCCCAACATCACTTCCTATGGCTGGGCTTGTTTCCACATGTTGTAGCTGTAGGCAGCAGGATAATGGAGCATAGTGTCACACTGAGACGCGCTAATTAAAGGAGCAATCTGGTTCCTATTACCGGCTTTCAAATAACGCTCTCTCTCTTAATGTGCCCCAGTCTGCCTGAATTTGATAACAACATGGCTGCTTAGTTTCTCTGGTGTTGAGATGGAATGGCCCTGTGTGTGTATGTTATAGTGTCTGTGTCTGTGTGGGCACTGCAGTTCTACAGGCTCCTGGGTGAAAGTCTTTGCCCTCCTCAGAGGCATGGTTTGTTCTTATGTCCTGAAAACATGAAAACAGTGAAGTCACCTTTGGATAGATCGGCTACCATTCAACGTGATTGAAACAGAAAGATGTCATGGACCACTTCAGATGTACTTTATTAGTTATCTTTCAATTGATAAAATATGCCAGATTTAATCTTGAATGACATACCTCTGTTGAATTAAAAGCTGAGCTCAAATGTCAACAATCTAAACCTATTAATTCACTTTAATGTCAAAAGCATAAAAGACCAACTGTCAACACCAAGCTCTTGTCTATCATTGGGGAATGACCTCACTGTCAACACCTCCCCCTTGTCTATCATTGGTGAATGACCTCACAGTCAACACCTCCCCCTTGTCTATCATTGGTGAATGACCTCACAGTCAACACCTCCCCCTTGTCTATCATTGGTGAATGATCTCACAGTCAACACCTCCCCCTTGTCTATCATTGGAGGGTGACCTCACAGTCAACACCTCCCCCTTGTCTATCATTGGAGGGTGACCTCACTCCCTGATGATTCGTTTTCAATGTTGCCATGACCCTGATGTTACAAGTCAATTAAGTTTTTACTATTTGTTTCTTTAATTGGATATTTTATGGAGTTTTAGCTCTTATTTAAAAATAAATGCTCAATAAAAATCAGAGCAAATAAGTCTGTGGTGAATTACAGTGTTGTAGCACCGTGCCACGTTGTACAGTGGCTTTATTAAGGTTTTCAGCTATTTATGACTCTGTGCAGTCACACACACACACACACACACACGCACGCACGCACGCACGCACGCACGCACGCACGCACGCACGCACGCACACACACACACGCACATACTCACACACAGTCACACTCACACACAGTCACACTCACAGACAGTCACACTCACAGACAGTCACACTCACAGACAGTCACACTCAGCAAGACACTCAAGAGACACTGTGAAAGAGTGTAGGATGTGATTGTAGCCGTTCCTCCACACTTCACTGAGAGCTTTCTTTGCACAGCCATTGAAAAAGACAACCCCTCTACTCCCAGAGAGAGAGAGGGAGGAAAAGGAAAACTCAAAGTAGAGGGATCAGTGTGAGAGAGATTTGTTGTATTTGTGCTGTCACTGTAAATCAAACAGAAGCATTGTTTAACTCTATGTGGCTCAGTGTATACAGCACACCCAGAATCATGGAAACACACACACACACACACACACACACACACACACACACACACACACACACACACACACACACACACACACACACACACACACACACACACACACTCACACACACACACTCACACACACACACACACACACACACACACACACACACACACACACACACACACACACACACACACACACACACACTCACACACACACACACACACACACACACACACACACACACACACACACACACACACACACACACACACACACACACACACAACCTTCCTCTTTGGGACATTCCAACAGTCCAGTACACACTCCTTCAAGTTGTATTAATTCCCTAGGATAATGTTGTTACAGTATCACAGGCGTGTGTGTGGAATAATATTACAATATTAAGTCGTGGTAGTGTTTATACATCTGCTAGTTTGGCACCACTCATGACCAGCACTTGAGATGAAAAGTGAAATGGATCTTCCCTTCTTCCTGAATGAAAACAAAAACTAAACCCTTAATATTTAGCCTCACACACTCCATTAGCCTAACAGCCTATCAGTGGCTGGGAGCTGGGTGTGGTCTTTAGCCTCACAGCCTATCAGTGGCTGAGAGCTGGTTGTGGTCTTTAGCCTCACGGCCTATCAGTGGCTGGGAGCTGGGTGTGGTCTTTAGCCTCACGGCCTATCAGTGGCTGAGAGCTGGGTGTGGTCTTTAGCCTCACGGCCTATCAGTGGCTGGGAGCTGGGTGTGGTCTTTAGCTTCACGGCCTATCAGTGGCTGAGAGCTGGGTGTGGTCTTTAGCCTCACGGCCTATCAGTGGCTGGGAGCTGGGTGTGGTCTTTAGCCTCACGGCCTATCAGTGGCTGAGAGCTGGGTGTGGTCTTTAGCCTCACGGCCTATCAGTGGCTGAGAGCTGGGTCATTCCATCAAATTATTACCTTAAGGTACAGTGTAACTTCATTAAAAAAAAGTTTTATTTCACCAGATTTTAATATTTTTTCATAAAGAGCAACTTAATTAAAAAACACATTCTCCCATCTCAAGAGGTTAAATAAAAAAATACTATAGTAAGTGCCTATTAAGTGCCAAATAAAGTAATAGAGTTGACCGTAACAGGGTTGACCGTAACAGGGTTGACCGTAACAGGGCTGACCGTAACAGCGTTGACCGTAACAGGGTTGACCTTAACAGGGTTGACCTTAACAGGGTTGACCGTAACAGGGCTGACCGTAACAGGGCTGACCTTAACAGGGCTGACCTTAACAGGGTTGACCTTAACAGGGTTGACCGTAACAGGGCTGACCGTAACAGGGCTGACCTTAACAGGGTTGACCGTAACAGGGCTGACCGTAACAGGGCTGACCGTAACAGGGCTGACCTTAACAGGGTTGACCGTAACAGGGCTGACCGTAACAGGGCTGACCTTAACAGGGTTGACCGTAACAGGGCTGACCGTAACAGGGCTGACCGTAACAGGGTTGACTGTAACAGGGTTGACCTTAACAGGGTTGATGATTTCTTCTTAAATCAGCCATAAATCCCCTTGTGACAGGGGGAATTGAAGCTTGTTGTGTAAATAAATGACTTATTTATTGTACAGACATTTCTAGCCTGTCTATCTATGGCTAACAGGGTTGACGTGTTATGCTCGACAAGCTCAGTTCATAAAACAGGGAGACAGACATTTCATTAGATGAATCATTGATATGAATAATAATCTTCAGAATTATTAAACCATGCAAGTCAGTTAAGAACAAATTCTTATTTACAATGACAGCTTAGGAACAGTGGGTCAAGTGACCTGGTCAGGGGCAGAAAAACAGATTTTTATCTTGTCAGCTCGGGGATTCGATCTAGCAACCTTTCGGTTACTGGCCCAATGCTCTAACCAATATATACTGTACTCTATATCATCTACTGCATCTTTATGTAATACATGTATCACTAGCCACTTTAAACTATGGCACTTTGTTTACATACCCTACATTACTCATCTCATATGTATATACTGTACTCGACACCATCTACTGCATCTTGCCTATGCCGTTCTGTACCATCACTCATTCATATATCTTTATGTACATATTCTTTATCCCTTTACACTTGTGTGTATAAGGTAGTAGTTTTGGAATTGTTAGGTTAGATTACTCGTTGGTTATTACTGCCTTGTCGGAACTAGAGGCACAAGCATTTCGCTACACTCGCATTAACATCTGCTAACCATGTGTATGTAACAAATCAAATTTGATTTGATTTGATATTAGCCCAAACCTGTCACCCCAAAATGACTTTGTCAAAGCAACAAAATAACTAGAGCTTTACAATAATGATGAGAACTTGGAGAAATGTGGGTTTAAATGGGTTCAAATCTTCCCAGAAGTCACAGAGCGACACGCCAATATCAAGAATTTGGGCACTTTAGCAAGTCTTTATTCATAATAAAAATCTAATTTAGTCATTTTAATATAACAGGCTTTTAAAATTCAACGTTGATGCACAACTTCTACTGAACATCTCAAAGGGATGTAAAAGACCTCTTTTCCTGACATTACCCAACTTCTACTGAACATCTATGTGTGTGTGTGTGTGTGTGTGGGACAACTTTTCCTGACATTACCCAGCACAACTGGACATCTATGTGTGTGTGTGTGTGTGTGTGTGGGACCTCTTTTCCTGACATTACCCAGCACAACTGAACATCTATGTGTGTGTGTGTGTGGGACCTCTTTTCCTGACATTACCCAGCACAACTGAACATCTATGTGTGTGTGTGTGTGGGACCTCTTTTCCTGACATTACCCAGCACAACTGAATGGAATATTGTTACCTTTATTTCCCAAACACAGTGTTTCAGGGGAAACACTGTACAGCCGGCGACCGAAGTCAGCGTGCATGTAACCGGCACTAGGAGCTAGAGCGCGATAGGACAAGGACATCCAGGCAGACCAAACCCTCCCCTAACCCAATTGTGCAGTGCCTCATGGGTCTCCTGGTGGCGACACACCCCAGGATCAAACCCAGATCTGTAGTGATGCCTCTGCCTTAGACCACTGCGCCACACGGGAGGCCTCTTTTAAGCATCTTTCAACACACGTAACAACACTGCCGATCTGCGGCCAACAAGGCAGAGTTCATCTCCGCCTATGTCTCCCTCCAGTCCCTCGACTTCTTGGCACTGACGGAAACATGGATCACCACAGACAACACTGCTACTCCTACTGCTCTCTCTTCGTCTGCCCACGTGTTCTCGCACACCCGAGAGCTTCTGGTCAGCGGGGTGGTGGCACCGGGATCCTCATCTCTCCCAAGTGGTCATTCTCTCTTTCTCCCCTTACCCATCTGTCTATCGCCTCCTTTGAATTCCATGCTGTCACAGTTACCAGCCCTTTCAAGCTTAACATCCTTATCATTTATCGCCCTCCAGGTTCCCTCGGAGAGTTCATCAATGAGCTTGATGCCTTGATAAGCTCCTTTCCTGAGGACGGCTCACCTCTCACAGTTCTGGGCGACTTTAACCTCCCCACGCCTACCTTTGACTCATTCCTCTCTGCCTCCTTCTTTCCACTCCTCTCCTCTTTTGACCTCACCCTCTCACCTTCCCCCCTACTCACAAGGCAGGAAATACGCTCGACCTCATCTTTACTAGATGCTGTTCTTCCACTAACCTCGTTGCAACTCCCCTCCAAGTCTCCGACCACTACCTTGTATCCTTTTCCCTCTCGCTCTCATCCAACACTTCCCACACTGCCCCTACTCGGATGGTATCGCGCCGTCCCAACCTTCGCTCTCTCTCCCCCGCTACTCTCTCCTCTTCCATCCTATCATCTCTTCCCTCTGCTCAAACCTTCTCCAACCTATCTCCTGATTCTGCCTCCTCAACCCTCCTCTCCTCCCTTTCTGCATCCTTTGACTCTCTATGTCCCCTATCCTCCAGGCCGGCTCGGTCCTCCCCTCCCGCTCCGTGGCTCGGCGACTCATTGCGAGCTCACAGAACAGGGCTCCGGGCAGCCGAGCGGAAATGGAGGAAAACTTCGCCTCCCTGCGGACCTGACATCCTTTCACTCCCTCCTCTCTACATTTTCCTCTTCTCTCTCTGCTGCTAAAGCCACTTTCTACCACTCTAAATTCCAAGCATCTGCCTCTAACCCTAGGAAGCTCTTTGCAACCTTCTCCTCCCTCCTGAATCCTCCTCCCCCTCCCCCCTCCTCCCTCTCTGCAGATGACTTCGTCAACCATTTTGAAAAGAAGGTCGACGACATCCGATCCTCGTTTGCTAAGTCAAACGACACCGCTGGTTCTGCTCACACTGCCCTACCCTGTGCTCTGACCTCTTTCTCCCCTCTCTCTCCAGATGAAATCTCGCGTCTTGTGACGGCCGGCCGCCCTACAACCTGCCCGCTTGACCCTATCCCCTCCTCTCTTCTCCAGACCATTTCCGGAGACCTCCTCCCTTACCTCACCTCGCTCATCAACTCATCCCTGACCGCTGGCTACGTCCCTTCCGTCTTCAAGAGAGCGAGAGTTGCACCCCTTCTGAAAAAACCTACACTCGATCCCTCCGATGTCAACAACTACAGACCAGTATCCCTTCTTTCTTTTCTCTCCAAAACTCTTGAACGTGCCGTCCTTGGCCAGCTCTCCCGCTATCTCTCTCAGAATGACCTTCTTGATCCAAATCAGTCAGGTTTCAAGACTAGTCATTCAACTGAGACTGCTCTTCTCTGTATCACGGAGCGCTCCGCACTGCTAAAGCTAACTCTCTCTCCTCTGCTCTCATCCTTCTAGACCTATCGGCTGCCTTCGATACTGTGAACCATCAGATCCTCCTCTCCACCCTCTCCGAGTTGGGCATCTCCGGCGCGGCCCACGCTTGGATTGCGTCCTACCTGACAGGTCGCTCCTACCAGGTGGCGTGGCGAGAATCCGTCTCCACACCACGTGCTCTCACCACTGGTGTCCCCCAGGGCTCTGTTCTAGGCCCTCTCCTATTCTCGCTATACACCAAGTCACTTGGCTCTGTCATAACCTCACATGGTCTCTCCTATCATTGCTATGCAGACGACACACAATTAATCTTCTCCTTTCCCCCTTCTGATGACCAGGTGGCGAATCGCATCTCTGCATGTCTGGCAGACATATCCGTGTGGATGACGGATCACCACCTCAAGCTGAACCTCGGCAAGACGGAGCTGCTCTTCCTCCCGGGGAAGGACTGCCCGTTCCATGATCTCGCCATCACGGTTGACAACTCCATTGTGTCCTCCTCCCAGAGCGCTAAGAACCTTGGCGTGATCCTGGACAACACCCTGTCGTTCTCAACTAACATCAAGGCGGTGGCCCGTTCCTGTAGGTTCATGCTCTACAACATCCGCAGAGTACGACCCTGCCTCACACAGGAAGCGGCGCAGGTCCTAATCCAGGCACTTGTCATCTCCCGTCTGGATTACTGCAACTCGCTGTTGGCTGGGCTCCCTGCCTGTGCCATTAAACCCCTACAACTCATCCAGAACGCCGCAGCCCGTCTGGTGTTCAACCTTCCCAAGTTCTCTCACGTCACCCCGCTCCTCCGCTCCCTCCACTGGCTTCCAGTTGAAGCTCGCAT
>NC_088403.1:12128879-12181629 GCF_034236695.1 Oncorhynchus nerka
CAAACAAGCTTATGGGCCGGAAGGACGAGCAGGATAAGGGGTCCTTGTCCTTTTTTAGCAACACTGTAATGCGAGCTGTGTGCATTGAGTCTGGGAGAACTCCGTTTTTGCAAAAATCCTCCAGCATTGGCATGAAGATAGGGCTGAGCTGGGGCCAAAAAGCTTTGTAGAACTCTCTGGGGAATCCATCTGGGCCTGGGGACTTATTAGGTGGCATGGAGGTAATTGCCTCCAGGATCTCCTCAGGAGTGAAGGGGGAGTTGAGATCTTCTTGGTCGGTCTCTGATAGTTTAGGTAGCGAGATTCCCTCTAGGAAAGAGTGGAGTTCTGCCTCTGTGTGTTTTCTCTCAGAGGTATATAGTTTGCAGTAAAAATCATGAAAAGTTCAATTGATATTTTTTGGGTCATATGTGACCTCGTCCTCTGCTGTTCGGATAGCCATGATTGTACGCTCTGACTGCTCCTTTTTTAATTGGTAAGCAATCAATCTACTGGGCCTATTGCTATACTCATGGTATTTCTGTTTAGTAAAGAAAACTTTTTTTTTTATCTCCCGAGTGTAGTCCAAATTCAGTTTGGCTTTGGCTGCTTTAAGATGACTCCAGGAGGTGCTGTCTAGGGATTGTTTATGTATTTTTTCACAGCATTCCAGCTCCCTCTCAAGATCTAGCCTGTGTGCTTCCACTGCTTATTTCTTAGAGGAAGCATATGCAATTAGATGACCTCTTAGTGTGGCTTTAGCAGCGTCCCACATTGTGGCCGGAGAAACAGGAGAATCTTTATTGTCTTGTGTGTAGTTGTCTATCCATGTAGTTACCAATGTATGGAACTCGTCATTTGATAGCATGGAGGTGTTGAATTTCCAGCTCTTTGACCTCGGGATGTTTTTGCAGAGGTCAAAGCGGAGGTGGACAAAGGCGTGATCTGAAAGTGCTATGGGTCCGATTGTACAAGTGGCTGAATTTATGAAACTCTTTGGGATAAAAATGTAATCTATACGGGAGTAGGTGTTATGGACAGAGTAATATGTATAGTCCATAGATGAGCTATTGGTCTCTCGCCAGATATCTATCAGTCCCATCTCTTTAGTAAGAGAGTTCAACATCTTTGCAGATCTAGGATTTGTGGTGGGGACTTGAGATGATTTGTCTAGGGTTGGGTTAAGGGTACAATTAAAATCTCCAGCCACCACGCCAAAGGAGACACAATGCTCATTGAACAGGGTTATAATTTTTGACATGAAGGCAGGAGTATCTGTGTTAGGGGCGTATATGTTTAATATAGTAATCGGTTGACCATATAGTGACCCAGTTATCAAAATAAATCTCCCCTCCGGATCAGATATGTTTTTGTCAATTATGAATGGAACATTTTTATGGATAAGTATGGCTGTGCCTCTACTGTTTGTTTTGAAAGATGAGAAATACACCTGTCCCACCCAAGCTCTGCGGAGTTTGGCATGTTCAGCATCACAGAGGTGTGTCTCTTGTAATAGCGCAATGTCTGCTTTTTCCTTTTTTAGAGCACATAGTATCTTTATTCGTTTTATTGCATGCCCTAGACCATGGCAGTTCCATGTCAATAGATTTAAGGTACTAGTCATCGTCATCGAGCAGTAATCGAACTTTAGTGCAAGTCATCGCTGGGTAAGAGTGGATAGTAATTACAGCTGCGTTCACATAAAAGGAAAATAAATGGTGTACATAAAATAATAATCTCTGATCCCCCCCAGCCGAGTTCCCAAACAACTCGACACATCCCGTTGGATCTATTACCCCCCCGCTCAGTCTCAATTCTGTGTTCCGAATAAAACAAAAACCGGGAACAGTTAGCAACGCACAACGTCTCCCTCTCCCCACCAAAGAAATGCCTCATCCTCTCCACCCCGCATTGAGTAAATAACACAGTTGCCCTCGTCCAGACCACAGTAAAAGAGGGGAGAAAAATAAAATCAATAGCCCAGCTTACATATACCTCCCCCAAGGGACATAGGGAACCCCAGGTAATAATAGCAACAACAAAAAAACAGGGAAATAAAAGTAGGCTGAAACATTAGTAGGCCTAGGTTAGGCTATACAGCCCTTCCCTCTCAGTTAAAGGAAAATAAATATAAATTGGACGGCTATAATGACATTTAGGGGGTGGGTCTCTGGATATCGGCTATATGTCGTCTTACCTCCTTTAGTAATGGCATTAATCACATTTAGTCATTAGTCTGTTTCTCATTGGCCAGGATTGTCTTTCAAAAAACGTTTTGCCTCTTCGGGAGGTTTGAAGTGTCGCAAGGCTCCTTGGTGAAGAATCCTGAGCTCGTTTGGGTATTTGAATCCCCTGAAGATGCCTCGGTCAATGGAGTATTTCTTCACTTCGTCAAATTCTCGGCGCTTTCGGCGTATTCCAGCTGACAGGACCTGGTGTAAAGCCAGTTTGGCGTATTCCAGCTGACAGGTCCTGGTGTAAAGCCAGTTTGGCGTATTCCAGCTGACAGGTCCTGGTGTAAAGCCAGTTTGGCGTATTCCAGCTGACAGGTCCTGGTGTAAAGCCAGTTTGGCGTATTCCAGCTGACAGGTCCTGGTGTAAAGCCAGTTTGGCGTATTCCAGCTGACAGGTCCTGGTGTAAAGCCAGTTTGGCGTATTCCAGCTGACAGGTCCTGGTGTAAAGCCAGTTTGGCGTATTCCAGCTGACAGGTCCTGGTGTAAAGCCAGTTTGGCGTTTCCCACTGTGATGGTGTTGTTTTTCGCCGCCTGTAGGACTCGTTCCTTGTCGGTGAATCTCAGGAAACGTATGGTGATTGGGCGCGGTGGTTGTCTGGCTGCTGGTGGGGGCCTCAGTGCTCGGTGAGCTCTCTCTCGAGTTCTATGGGCCTGTCGGTGGACAGGTGGAGCCACTCGGGAAGTTTGTCTTGCAGGTAGCGGATCAGTGGCATGTTTCCCTCTTCTTTTTCGCCCAGATTGAATAGAACACAATTATTCCTTCGCCCCCTGTTTTCCAGGTCCTCTCGGTTTTCTCTTCCAGATGCTCGATTTTCTTTTTAGCATATGCTATTGTTTCCATGGCATCTGTCAATAAGTTTTCCATGGATAGGATTCGCCCCTCTGCCTCGTCCAGGCGCCCCGCGTTTATGGTTATCTTGTTGTTGATGTCAGGCAAAGCGTTTTCCAGGATTGTCACCTTGCCCCCTATCGCACTGAGCTGAGAGTTAATGGCATCTAATTTAGTGTTTAGTTCTGTACGTTGGGATCTCAACTCAGAAAGGATGTCTTCGACAGAGTGCGAGGTTGGCATTCGTTGTGCCTCGTGGGGGAGCGGGTTCTCTTGCTCCTGGCTAATGGCGCTAGTTTTTTCTGAAGCTAGCTTCTTCTTGGAGGCTTTTTCCATCGCTAATACTCGAGTCCGGGTAAAAATATCACCTGTAGTGTCGCCTTTTGTAGCCGCCATGACTTTTTCTTACTAAAGCTATATGAGTTTGAACTTGGAGTGGAGGTAAGATTAGGAATTGGAAACTACTTGTGCAGAGCTCTTAGTTCATGCGGCCATCTCGTCCAAGGGTCACGTGATCCCCCCCCCCCCCCTTGTACTTTTTTTTACACTTTTAACACAGGCCAGGCCTTGTTTTTACCTCATATCCTAGAGATAATGCCTTGCATTACGCCTGGGAAGACAACACTTGCTGAACTTGCCATTGGCTCAACCATTGACACAACTTACCCCAATGATAACATTTTTAGCCCACACTTGAGGCGTCACTACAGACCCGGGTTCAATCCCAGGCTGTGTCACATCCAGCCGCGACCTGGAGTCCCATAGGGCGGTGCACAATTGGCCCAGCGTCCTCCGGGTTAGGGGAGGGTTTGGTCAGGGGGGCTTTACTTGGCTCATCGCACTCTAGCGACTCCTTGTGGCGGGCCGGGCGCCTGCAGGCTGCCCTCGGTCGTCGGTTGAACGGTGTAACAACTGGCTTCCGGGTTAAGCGGGCGGGTGTTAAGAACCTCGGTCTGGCGGAGGACTCATGACTTGACCTCATGACTCTCCTGAGCCCGTTGGGGAGGTGCAGCGATGAGACCAGATCGCAATTGGATATCACGAAAATACAACCAAAAGTATATATGTATATATTTCCTAAATATTTGGTCAAATTAGACATTTTGTCTATGGTTTCCTAGAAACAAGGGTGCCTCAACTTACCCCTTTGGCTCATCATACCCCATTCTCCCCTAGAAGATTCTGGAACTAATGAATTCCCTCTCTCCAGCCCCCCATACGGAATACATTCCATTTCCTTCTCTCCACAGCCTGGACCAGAAGGCTAGTTATCCCTGTGTTATTCCCTGTCATTCACAATGTACTTTGTGTCTCCAGCAGCAATGTAGGGCTGTCTGTGTGTCTGTCAGTGAGTGGCTGTGTCTGTCAGTGAGTGGCTGTGTCTGTGTGGGCCTGGGTCGTCATGGAGATACAACACACCTGTCTCTTTCTCGTCACCAGTCAACAGGAGAGATTATCATGAGCTATTGAAGACTCACAGGGTTCGAACCCCTTCTGTTACCGAGCCTGACAGTCTGATTCAGAGAGGTTGGGTTAAATCCGGAAGACACATTTTAATTGAAACCATTCAGTTGTGCAACTGACTAGGTCTCCCCCTTCCCCTTTCCCTCTTTGGCAGAGAACCAGGGTTTAGACAAGAGGAATGGGATCACAGGTATCAGAGTGTTAGAAGGATTATGTGTCATCTTAATTATTATTTTTAGAATATCTGTCTCATCCCATGAGCACCTTGGAGTCCTCACTCACTCATAAATAAATATCCTGTCCCATTGTTCAAAACACCTCTAAAGAACACACAGGCAGTCTGGCACCCCTCTCTCTCTCTCTCTCCCTCTCTCTCTCTCTCTCTCTCTCTCTCTCTCTCTCTCCCCTCTCTCTCTCTCTCTCTAATGATCCCCCCTCTCTCTCTCTCTCTGTCTCTCTGTCTCTCTCTCTCTGTCTCTCTATCTCCTCTCTCTCTCTTCCCCCCTCTCCGTCTGTCTGTCTGTCTGTCTGTCTGTCTGTCTGTCTGTCTGTCTGTCTGTCTGTCTGTCTCTGTCTGTCTGTCTCTCTCTCTAATCTCTCTCTCTCTCTCTCTCTGTCTGTCTGTCTGTCTGTCTGTCTGTCTGTCTGTCTGTCTGTCTGTCTGTCTGTCTGTCTGTCTGTCTGTCTGTCTCTCTCTCTCTCTCTCTCTCTCTCTCTAATTATCTCCCCCTCTCTCTCTCTCTCTGTCTCTCTGTCTCTCTCTCTGTCCTCTCTCTCTCTTCCCCCTCTCTGTCTCTCTGTCTCTCTCTCTCTCTCTCTCTCTCTCTCTGTCCTCTCTCTCTCTTCCTCCCCCTCTCTCTCTCTGTCTCTCTCTGTCTCTCTCTCTCTCTGTCTCTCTGTCTCTCTCTCTGTCTCTCTCTCTGTCTCTCTGTCTCTCTCTCTCTCTCTCTCTCTCTCTCTCTCTCTCTCTCCTCTCTCTCTCTTCCCCCTCTCTCTCTGTCTCTCTCTCTCTCTCTCTCTCTCTCTCTCTCTCTCTCTCTCCCCCTCTCTCTGTCCCTCTCTCTGTCTCTCTCTCTGTCTCTCTCTCTGTCTCTCTGTCTCTCTGTCTCTCTCTCTCTCTCTCTCTCTGTCCCCTCTCTCTCTTCCCCCTCTCTCTCTGTCTCTCTCTCTCTTTTCTCTCTCTCTGTCCTCTCTCTCCCCCCTCTCTGTCTCTCTGATAAAGCTAATAAAAAATCCCAGGATAGTTATGAATCTCCACAAAAACATGGAGGTTCTAATCTAGCACCCATTCATCCTCTCTCTTTGTTTCATGCTGGCTAAAAGGCAACGTTCTGCTTTGTCTCTTTGCCAACCCTTTTTCTGGTTGGATGTCTGTTAGATGTGTGAAGGATGGTACATGTTGTATGTAAACACAGACTGAAGAATGGAAAAGGATTGCTGTGTGACTCCAGGCAGTTCACCATGGAGCATAAACCATTCACTCTGACATCTGTTCTCCAGTACAGACCAGCGGCTCCTCTGTGGTGCGGACAGGGTACTCTGTGTGTGTGTGTGTGTGTGTGTGTGTGTGTGTGTGTGTGTGTGTGTGTGCCTGTATGCCTGTGTGTAACCCTCCCCTCTCTAGCCTCTCTGCTCTGTACTGATGTGGCGCCAGTGGTGTGGTTCTCTGTCTGTTCTAAAATATGATTGACTGACTCACCAGGCTCTCAGACTTACACCCCTACACCCCAATCCAGACCTCTTCACTCTGCTGCTCCCCACCAGAATGTCATCTTCTGTTGAGAGGAGGAAGAGAGGGGGGAAGAGCAGGGTGGGGGAGAGAGGAGGAAGAGAGGGGGGAAGAGCAGGGTGGGGGAGAGAGGAGGAAGAGAGGGGGAAGAGCAGGGTGGGGGAGAGAGGAGGAAGAGAGGGGGGAAGAGCAGGGTGGGGGAGAAATGTGTTGGTGGGGGAGAATGGAGGGATAGGGAGAGACGGGGGAGAGGTATGGTCAATGACCGTGAGGTATGGTCAATGACCGTGAGGTATTTGGGTCATCATATCTCCTCTCTTTCAGAGGTCCTAAAGTCAGTGAGGATAATATAGGAATGTATCTCATTCACTTCTTCTCAAATACCAGGCTTTCTAACTACATTCAGCATCTGTTTTCTTTAAATGGAGCATTAAGCCCTAAAAACTTGTCAGTAATGTTAAGAAAGGTGACATGGAAAGCAGGTTGATTACATAACTATCCAGGTCACGTATTGGATTTGTACATCTCCCGTGATTTACAAAAGAAAAGGGGCCTTGAGGTCAGTGAGAAAACCACAGTTTCATTGGCCATAGATTCATGGCGCTTCACCTCCACTTGTGTGTGAGCTGCAGCGATGAGCTGTACCGATGAGCTGCAGCGATGAGCTGTACCGATGAGCTGCAGCGATGAGCTGTACCGATGAGCTGCAGCGATGAGCTGCAGCGATGAGCTGTACCGATGAGCTGTACCGATGAGCTGCAGCGATGAGCTGTACCGATGAGCTGTACCGATGAGCTGTACCGATGAGCTGCAGCGATGAGCTGTACCGATGAGCTGCAGCGATGAGCTGTACCGATGAGCTGTACCGATGAGCTGCAGCGATGAGCTGTACCGATGAGCTGCAGCGATGAGCTGTACCGATGAGCTGCAGCGATGAGCTGTACCGATGAGCTGCAGCGATGAGCTGTACCGATGAGCTGCAGCGATGAGCTGTACCGATGAGCTGTACCGATGAGCTGTACCGATGAGCTGCAGCGATGAGCTGTACCGATGAGCTGCAGCGATGAGCTGTACCGATGAGCTGTACCGATGAGCTGCAGCGATGAGCTGAACCGATGAGCTGCAGCGATGAGCTGTACCGATGAGCTGCAGCGATGAGCTGTACCGATGAGCTGCAGCGATGAGCTGTACCGATGAGCTGCAGCGATGAGCTGTACCGATGAGCTGTACCGATGAGCTGTACCGATGAGCTGCAGCGATGAGCTGTACCGATGAGCTGCAGCGATGAGCTGTACCGATGAGCTGTACCGATGAGCTGTACCGATGAGCTGTACCGATGAGCTGCAGCGATGAGCTGTACCGATGAGCTGTACCGATGAGCTGTACCGATGAGCTGCAGCGATGAGCTGTACCGATGAGCTGCAGAGATGAGCTGTACCGATGAGCTGCAGCGATGAGCTGTACCGATGAGCTGCAGCGATGAGCTGTACCGATGAGCTGTACCGATGAGCTGCAGCGATGAGCTGCACCGATGAGCTGCACCGATGTTCCTATGAGCTGCACCGATGTTCCTATGAGCTGCACCAATGTTCCTATGAGCTGCACCGATGTTCCTATGAGCTGCACCGATGAGCTGCACCGATGAGCTGCACCGATGTTCCTATGAGCTGCACCGATGTTCCTATGAACTGCAGCGATGAGCTGTACCGATGAGCTGCACCGATGTTCCTATGAGCTGCACCGATGTTCCTATGAGCTGCACTGATGAGCTGCACCGATGTTCCTATGAGCTGCACCGATGTTCCTATGAGCTGCACCAATGAACTGCACCGATGTTCCTATGAGCTGCACCGATTACCTGCACCGATGTTCCTATGAACTGCACCGATGTTCCTATGAGCTGCACCGATTAGCTGCACCGATTAGCTGCACCGATGAGCTGCACTGAATTTTGCTATCTCAGTGGTTGAACTCAACTATCACTCAAGCTTTGACCAATTCCCAGAGGTTGTAAGGCTCTGGTTAGTGAAGAATTAGACAAAGTCCCAGTCTGCAATAGATCAATACTTTATTCAGAGAGCGCTCTGACTTCAAAATGAGAACACAATCTTTTTATAGCACACACACACAAATGAACTCACATCAGTAGAAACTCCACCTCTCTTTAGGTGGGCTGTATTTTTCCAAAGTTCACATACATTGTTTATCACCCTTCTGCAACATGTTTCATCATCTTCTGCAAGCCGTTTCTAACAGTTGCTCTCCTCCCTAGGGTGGGGAGGCCTCTTTCCAGTTATTAGTTTCACCGTTATCACAAGTCGACAGTTCAGTTGTCCTTGAATGTCTCAACTATACCCTGCTCATACTGCGAAATAGTAACACAATGGCCTAGTCGTAAAAAGTCTAGTCACACACATTATTGGATTATGACTCTGACACATTTCATACAATTATATGGTTTCAGGGTGGAATACTTTAGTCATTATCTTAAACATACACATTTTTCTATCAGGTAGACAGAACAACACAGTGCCTGACACTGTATCTGTGAAAACTGGACTCCAAATGGTTATGTACTGTGCTGTGGGTGTATCTCGTCTATGGCTTGTGTGCAGTCAGAACAGATGTATTCTCATCCATGTCCCTAGACTGGATCAGATATCTGTCAGAACAGATGTATTCTCATCCATGTCCCTAGACTGGATCAAATATCTGTCAGAGCAGATTTATTCTCATCCATGTCCCTAGACTGGATCAAATATCTGTCAGAACAGATGTATTCTCATCCATGTCCCTAGACTGGATCAAATATCTGTCAGAACAGATGCATTCTCATCAATGTCCCTAGACTGGATCAAATATTTGTCAGAAGAAGGTGGACATGGTTCTGACCTCCAGTTGATATCTGTTGTACATATCTACTGCACCAATATGGCTGCACTCATTCTAGTGGGGTTAGACACTAGAATGAATGGGGGGGCCAACATGTTACTACGGAGATACCCCAGGACATGGGTGGGCCAACATGTTACTACTGAGATACCCCAGGACATGGGTGGGCCAACATGTTACTACTGAGATACCCCAGGACATGGGTGGGCCAACATGTTACTACTGAGATACCCCAGAACATGGGTGGGCCAACATGTTACTACTGAGATACCCCAGAACATGGGTGGGCCAACATGTTACTACTGAGATACCCCAGGACATGGGTGGGCCAACATGTTACTACTGAGATACCCCAGAACATGGGTGGGCCCACATGTTACTACTGAGATACCCCAGAACATGGGTGGGCCCACATGTTACTACTGAGATACCCCAGGACATGGGTGGGCCAACATGTTACTACTGAGATACCCCAGGACATGGGTGGGCCAACATGTTACTACTGAGATACCCCAGGACATGGGTGGGCCAACATGTTACTACTGAGATACCCCAGGACATGGGTGGGCCAACATGTTACTACTGAGATACCCCAGGACATGGGTGGGCCAACATGTTACTACTGAGATACCCCAGAACATGGGTGGGCCCACATGTTACTACTGAGATACCCCAGAACATGGGTGGGCCCACATGTTACTACTGAGATACCCCAGGACATGGGTGGGCCAACATGTTACTACTGAGATACCCCAGGACATGGGTGGGCCAACATGTTACTACTGAGATACCCCAGGACATGGGTGGGCCAACATGTTACTACTGAGATACCCCAGGACATGGGTGGGCCAACATGACACAGACACACAGAGTAATGGCAGACAAATTGCTGTTCTGTGCCCCACCAACATGGTACTCCGTTTTATCCTGACCTGTTTGTGCTCTTTCCAACTCAGTTGCTGTCATTGTCAAGCCAAACATATGTTCCATAAGGAGTTGGCAAGACAGCAGCAACAGACTGGCACCCAGACTCTGCTCCTCTATGTCACTTAGTCTGTCTGCGTCCTAAACTACACCCCATTCCAAACATAGTGCACTGCTTTTGACCAGGGCCCACAGGGGTCTATGTTATGCAGTAGGGTACCATTTGAGCCTCTGTGTCACTAACAGCAGGACCCCGTCAGGAGACCAATTAGAAACAGAGTGGCTGTTAAACCTTAAACCTTAACACTGTAGCGTCAAGACTCTTAACTGTAGGAACTAATCTCAAAGTGACTGCATGAGCGCTGTTTCATTTAGTCCAACTGTCCTTTCCATTTTACTGTGCTATTCATCTTACAGGCTCCAAAGCCCACACAGTACAGGTGGTAATAATTGTTCCAGATTGAGCCAGCATGGCAGCCCAAGATCTCCAGTGGTTGTGTTTTGGACTGACACATGTGGGAAAGCAAAATGGTAGCCCCTCTTCGGAGTACAGCAGAATGGTAGTGTCCCTCTCAGAGTACAGCAGAATGGTAGTGTCCCTCTCAGAGTACAGCAGAATGGTAGTGTTCCTCCTCAGAGTACAGCAGAATGGTAGTGTCCTGCTCAGAGTACAGCAGAACGGTAGTGTTCCTCTCAGAGTACAGCAGAATGGTAGTGTCCTGCTCAGAGTACAGCAGAATGGTAGTGTTCCTCCTCAGAGTACAGCAGAATGGTAGTGTCCCTCTCAGAGTACAGCAGAATGGTAGTGTCCCCCCCAGAGTACAGCAGAATGGCAGAATGGTAGTGTCCCCCTCAGAGTACAGCAGAATGGTAGTGTCCCTCTCAGAGTACAGCAGAATGGTAGTGTTCCTCCTCAGAGTACAGCAGAATGGCAGAATGGTAGTGTCCCCCTCGGAGTACAGCAGAATGGTAGTGTTCCTCCTCAGAGTACAGCAGAATGGTAGTGTTCCTCCTCAGAGTACAGCAGAATGGTAGTGTCCTGCTCAGAGTACCGCAGAATGGTAGTGTCAACCTCAGAGTACAGCAGAATGGTAGTGTCCCTCTCAGAGTACAACAGAATGGTAGTGTCCCCCTCAGAGTACAGCAGAATGGTAGAATGGTAGTGTCCCCCTCAGAGTACAGCAGAATGGTAGTGTCCCTCTCAGAGTACAGCAGAATGGTAGAATGGTAGTGTCCCTCTCAGAGTACAGCAGAATGGTAGTGTCCCCCCCAGAGTACAGCAGAATGGTAGTGTCCCTCTCAGAGTACAGCAGAATGGTAGTGTCCCTCTCAGAGTACAGCAGAATGGTAGTGTCCCTCTCAGAGTACAGCAGAATGGTAGTGTCCCCCCCAGAGTACAGCAGAATGGTAGTGTCCCTCTCAGAGTACAGCAGAATGGTAGTGTCCCTCTCAGAGTACAGCAGAATGGTAGTGTCCCCCTCAGAGTGCAGCAGAATGGTAGTGTCCCCCTCAGAGTACAGAAGAATGGCAGTGTCCCTCTCAGAGTACAGCAGAATGGTAGTGTCCCCCTCGGAGTACAGCAGAATGGTAGTGTCCCCCTCAGAGTACAGCAGAATGGTAGTGTCCCCCCCAGAGTACAGCAGAATGGTAGTGTCCCCCTCAGAGTACAGCAGAATGGTAGTCCCCCCCCCCAGAGTACAGCAGAATGGTAGTGTCCCCCCCGAGTACAGCAGAATGGTAGTGTCACTCTCAGAGTACAGCAGAATGGTAGTGTCCCCCTCAGAGTACAGCAGAATGGTAGTGTCCCCCTCAGAGTACAGCAGAATGGTAGTGTCCACCTCAGAGTACAGCAGAATGGTAGTGTCCCCCTCAGAGTACAGCAGAATGGTAGTGTCCCCCTCAGAGTACAGCAGAATGGTAGTGTCCCCCTCAGAGTACAGCAGAATGGTAGTGTCCCCCTCAGAGTACAGCAGAATGGTAGTGTCCCCCCCAGAGTACAGCAGAATGGTAGAATGGTACAGTATTGATATTATACCTTCTGTTGGTACATTTTTATTAAGCTGTGTGGGTTTTCACAATTATTTCCAGACACATATCTCTGCCAGTTAATTGATCCTGCACTCTGAGGGGGGCGCCAGATTTACATTATAATGTTGACTTTCACAGCTGTAAATGAATGAAAGCGTTTTACAGGTCCCGCCTGGGCTGTGCATGAAAACCATCCAATTCAAATCTGAGGTGAAGGCACAAACAAAAGTCATTGGAAGGCTAAGTGTTACTAAGCATGAATGTTTTGAGTTTCCAACCACTTTTTAACAGGAGGTCTAGACAATAAAGAAGCAAACTTTTATACAAGTTTTTGTTGGTTTTGTCATCAGAAAACATCTGGTAAAATCCAAATCTCACATCCACTTAACCATTTTAAAAGCTTCCACAAAACGGATGAAATTAAACAGTCTATTATGACACTAGGCGAGACCCAAATGCAGACACAGGAGGCAGATGGTTGGAGTTTAAGATGTTTAATAAATCCAAAGGGGTAGGCAAGAGAATGGTCGAGGACAGGCAAAAGGCCAGATCAGAGTCCAGGCAGGCTCGAGGTCAGGGCAGGCACAATGGTCAGGCAGGCGGGTACAGAGTCCAGACAGGCTCGAGGTCAGGGCAGGCACAATGGTCAGGCAGGCGGGTACAGAGTCCAGACAGGCTCGAGGTCAGGGCAGGCACAATGGTCAGGCAGGCGGGTACAGAGTCCAGGGATAAATACACTGGCACAGAGACAGGAAACACAGGGATAAATACACTGGCACAGAGAAACAGGAAACACAGGGATAAATACACTGGCTAAGAGAGACAGGAAACACAGGGATAAATACACTGGCTCAGAGAAACAGGAAACACAGGGATAAATACACTGGCACAGAGAAACAGGAAACACAGGGATAAATACACTGGCTCAGAGAGACAGGAAACACAGGGATAAATACACTGGCACAGAGAAACAGGAAACACAGGGATAAATACACTGGCTAAGAGAGACAGGAAACACAGGGATAAATACACTGGCTCAGAGAAACAGGAAACACAGGGATAAATACACTGGGGAAAACAAGCGACAGGGGGTGGAGACAATAATGAGGACAGTCTCACTCTTAGTTCAATAAGTCAGGTTAGAACACAGACAGTAAAACTATTCACGATTGTTTCTGCAGTTTCTCTCTCAGATCGCACAATGGCTAACAATACAAATTATGACCTCATGCATGAAGTAGAAAAATAATATAAATGACTTGAGCATCTGTTTTATTTTTTGTGATTACAATCTTGTCTCATTTGCTGCAACTCCCCAACGGGCTCGGGAGAGGCGAAGGTCGAGTCATGCGTCCCCCGAAACATGACCCGCCAAACCACGCTTCATAACACCCACTGCTTAACCCGGAAGCCAGCTGCACCAATGTGTCGGAGAAAACACTGTTCAACTGACGACCGGAGTCAGCCTGCAGGCACCCGGCCCGCCACAAGGAGTCGCTAGAGCACGATTAGCCAAGTAACACCCCCCCCGGCCAAACCCTCCCCTAACCCGGACGACGCCGGGCCAATTGTGCGCCACCCTATGGGACTCCCGGTCACGGCCGGTAATGATCGAACCCCAGGTTGTAGTGACGCCACAACACTGCGATGCAGTGCCTTAGACCTCTGCGCCACTCGGGAGGCCGAGCTGCATCTGTTATAGGAATCAAACTACATGATGTTCATGACTAACATCTGTTATAGGAATCAAACTACATGATGTTCATGACTAACATCTGTTATAGGAATCAAACTACATGATGTTTATGACTAATATCTGTTATAGGAATCAAACTACATGATGTTTATGACTAACATCTGTTATAGGAATCAAACTACATGATGTTCATGACTAACATCTGTTATAGGAATCAAACTACATGATGTTTATGACTAACATCTGTTATAGGAATCAAACTACATGATGTTTATGACTAACATCTGTTATAGGAATCAAACTACATGATGTTTATGACTAACATCTGTTATAGGAATCAAACTACATGATGTTTATGACTAACATCTGTTATAGGAATCAAACTACATGATGTTCATGACTAACACAGTGTAATCATATGGGCGTATAGACTTCAGACACATAATACAGGTATATTGTGCTTCGTGTTGGATTTTCCACACTACACCAAACATCGACACCCAAAAAGACACTTGATATCTCTGTCCCACCATGTTTGTCACGTTTGTGCATGTGTGTTTGTGCGTGTAAGAGATAGACAGAGAGAGAAAGAGAGAGAGAGGGAGAAAAAAGAGAGACATAGAGACAGAGAGAGACAGAAAGAGAGACAGAGAGATAGAGAGACAGACAGAAAAAACAGAGAGAGACAGAAAACGGAGAGAGATAGACAGAGACAGAAAACAGAGAGAGATAGACAGAGACAGAAAACAGAGACAGAGACAGAGAGAGACAGAAAACAGAGAGATGGCACCCACACACTTCAGCTGTGGTTCCTCTCTCCCTCTCTCTCTCTCTCTCTCTCTCTCTCTCTCTCTCTCTCTCTCTCCTCTCTCCCTCTTTGGGCTTCTCTCCACTGCTTTCCCTCCCTCAGCTTT
Source organism: Oncorhynchus nerka (assembly GCF_034236695.1). Lineage (NCBI taxonomy): Eukaryota > Metazoa > Chordata > Actinopteri > Salmoniformes > Salmonidae > Oncorhynchus > Oncorhynchus nerka. Next base: position 12,143,570 of record NC_088403.1, read on the forward strand.
TCCAGTCAAACCAGAGACAACCCAACAACTCCTACTATCACAGTCTATTCCATCATATGATCTCATCTGTCTGTGTTCCCGTCTGTCACTCTCTGATTACTTCCCCTTAGTGCTAATTCATCTGGGATATCCCTCCAACACTAGGCCAGCCTCCCTGCTCTCCCCTGGCCAGACCCCCTTGCTCTCCTCTGGCCAGACCCCCTGCTCTCCCCTGGCCAGACCCCCTGCTCTCCCCTGGCCAGACCCCCTGCTCTCCCCTGGACAGACCCCCTGCTCTCCCCTGGACAGATCCCCTGCTCTTCCCTGGCCAGACTCCCTGCTCTCTCCTGGCCAGACTCCCTGCTCTCCCCTGGCCAGACCCCCTGCTCTCCCCTGGACAGATCCCCTGCTCTTCCCTGGCCAGACTCCTCTGCCTTTCCCTGGCCAGGCGGATGCTGCAGCCTGTCTTTGATAGGTCTGCTTGGTGAATGGAGGAAACAGAGCTGCAGGTTCTGAGGTATCAACTATCCAGAGTCTCTGCTTTCTCCAGATGCTGGATGTGGGAGGCTTCTCTACTACCAGCCCACTGTGATGCTCCGTTATGCTTCTTCAGTCTAACACCTGATGCATGAGATCAGTACAGAACAGTAGGCACGACTCCATCTTCTGTTGTCGTTACTGACATCATCTACATTCATATCCCTGCAGGCCCTGTATCCACAAATCACTCCCTCTGACTGTCAATAAGCTAGAGCATGTTTGACCTTTAAACTCTCCGTCTGTTCCACAGGCTCACATACCCATGTACAAACACATACGCATCACCAAAAGTTACATCCAGAATGTGTTACATAACATTGCAATTTCAGACTTTGGTGTCTGTCCGGAGAAGTCTTGTTTCACACAGCTGGCTGGGGTCAAAGGTCAATAGAACAGCCCATAGGTGACCGCAGTGGGTTGTCTCATTCTCCATCTGCTCCATTACTTCCACCTTGCTGACTGTGCAGCTCCTCTCCACCGTCCCCCTTCAATGTCTCCTTAGAGACACTGAATCCCCTGTATGGCCATTCAAGCTGCATGTTGTCTGCACAAGTAATCAGTAGTAGACTAGCCCCATTAAACACTCCAGCAGCAGTTCATATGGCAGCAGCCTCACTGACTGTGTTAACAGTGAGCCCCAGTGACATTCATAACGTATTTTACTGAGAAGAGCTTTTAAGATTGAAAAGCATGGTATCTTGAGGTTTAGGAGCCGACGGGGGTTGGTTAGGCTGAGACACGGGGCGATCCCAAATGGCACCCTATTCCCTACGTAGTGCACTACTTTTGACCGGAGCCCTATGGGAGAGTCTATTTGCTGTGTGCCCTGGTCAAAAGTAGTGCACTACATAGGGAATAGGGGGCCATTTGGGACGCAGCGCTGAAGTCTGATTGGACAGTGGGGTCTGTGATTCAGAACAGAGCAGACAGAGATTTGCCCCTGTGTGGGGGTCTGTGATTCAGAACAGAGCAGACAGAGCTTTGCCCCTGTGTGGGGGTCTGTGATTCAGAACAGAGCAGACAGAGATTTGCCCCTGTGTGGGGGTCTGTGATTCAGAACAGAGCAGACAGAGCTTTGCCCCTGTGTGGGGGTCCTGGGTATTTACAACTGGAGCTGGCCCGAGCTGAACTGGGAACCATGATGGCTTCTCTGGGATCGTATCCTAACCTAGCAGAGACCAGAGAAGCAGAGAATAACTACAACCAAGCTCTATACAAGCTCTGTCCACAACACAATACCTGCTTTCAGCTGGGAAGGAAATACCTTCACACACACTGACACACAGTTGTTTTTCTCAGCAGACAGTGTCTCTGTAAAGTCTCAGCAGACTGTGTCTCTGTAAAGTCTCAGCAGACTGTGTCTCTGTAAAGTCTCAGCAGACTGTGTCTCTGTAGAGTCTCAGCAGACCGTGTCTCTGTAAAGTCTCAGCAGACCGTGTCTCTGTAAAGTCTCAGCAGACCGTGTCTCTGTAAAGTCTCAGCAGACCGTGTCTCTGTAAAGTCTCAGCAGACTGTGTCTCTGTAAAGTCTCAGCAGACTGTGTCTCTGTAAAGTCTCAGCAGACTGTGTCTCTGTAGAGTCTCAGCAGAGCGTGTCTCTGTAAAGTCTCAGCAGACCATGTCTCTGTAAAGTCTCAGCAGACTGTGTCTCTGTAAAGTCTCAAACAGACACATACTGTACCAGCTCAAGGGAGGGCCAGCTTGTTTCTCTAGAGCTCTCCTGTTGGGCTGCTAGTAAACACCTCTCTTGATTTGGGTGATGAGAGATCTGGATGTTTCCATTGAGTGTCATTGTTGTCTGTGGGTCTGTTGCCATAGTTTGAGTTCTGGGCTGGACTTTTCCACAACATGTCCTTCCAAGATCTGTGTGTTCAGAAGCTGTAATTTTGGTTTTCGAATAATCACAGGGTATCTCAGATAAAAGCTCCTATATATATGTGTGTTCCAGTGTGTTTCTGACCAAAGTGGGAGGAAAACATGGTAAAATATGTTGTGAATGCTCACATTAAAACAGATTTAAACTATTCAAGATGCCGTTATTATCCATGAAGGAAACAACACTAACTGCTTTTCAGCCACATTCATACGACTAACGTCTCACTGGTTGAAAATAAAACAAAAACAGGCCACTTTGTCTTATTATTATTATTATTTTTAAAGTATTTTTACCATCTACAGTCTCAATATTACTGTATTTTAAACCCATGAGTGTATCCCTCCACATCATATTTAATAACAGTCTACATTTGTAGAGGGACAGTGTGATTAGCACCAAAATACACATAGTAACTACATCATTAACATCAGAGTCATGACATACACTGTATATCCAGCAGTATGTGGACAAATGAGTGGATTTTGCTGTTTCAACCACAGGTGTATAAAATCCAGCACACAGACATGCAATCTGCATAGACAAACATTGGCAGTAGAATGGCCTTACTGAAGAGCTCAGTGACTTTCAACCTGGCACAGTCATAGGATGCCACCCTTCCAACAAGTCAGTTCGTCAAATTTCTGCCCTGCTAGAGCTGCCCCGTTAACTGTCAGTGCTGTTATTGTGAAGTGGAAACGTCTAGGAGCAACAATGGTTCAGCCGCGAAGTGGTAGGCCACACAAGCGTAGTGCTTAAAATTAGTCTGTACTCGGTTGCAGCACTCAGTACCAAGTTCCAAAATGCCTCTGGAAGCAACGTCAGCACTAGAACTGTTTGTCGGGAGCTTCATGAAATGGGTTTTCATCGCTGAGCATCTGGCAGTTCGACAGACAAATCTGTGTTTGGTGGATGCCAGGAGAATGCTAACAGCCCCAATGCATAGTGCCAACTGTAATGTTTGGTGGAGGAGGAATTGGGCTAGGCCCCTTTGTTCCAGTGAAGTGAAATCTTAACGCTACAGCATACAATGAAATTCTAGACAGTTCTGTGCTTCCAACATTGTGGCAACAGTTTGGGGAAGGATCTTTCCTGTTTCAGCATGACAATGCCCCTGTGCACAAAGCGAGGTTAATACATCATTTTTTTGTTGAGATCGGTGTGAAAGAACTTGACTGACCTGCACAGAGCCTTGACCTCAACTCCATCGAACACCTTTGGGATAATTTGGTACGCCGACTTGTGAAGCAGGCCTAATTGCCTAACATCAGTGCCCAACTTCACTAATGCTTTTGTGGCTGAATGGAAGCAAGTCCCTGCAGCAATGTTCCAACATCTAGTGGAACGCCTTCCCAGAAGAGTGGGGGCTGTCATAGCAGCAAAAGGGGGGACCAACTCAATATTAATGCCCTTGATTTTGGAATGAGGTTTGACAAGCAGGTGTCCACATACTTTTGGTCAGAAATGTCCTAATAGAACTTCTCATAGGAATATAAAGTGACATTCCTCTTCGAGGTTTGGTACACTCATCTATTAGATGTGAAGCGTGGCTCTTCTATAGGTTTAGCAGTTGTGTGTGTAGCTAGAGAGGAAATGGCCTATGTCTTGGAAGCTCCACACCCACGGGGAGCGTCCTGGAGGAAGTGGCTGCTTTGGCATGACTGTGGCTGGGATGAAACCAGAGGTAACACTGGGGCCCCCGGAGGAGGAATGCTTTCTTATATATCCATGTAAACGTCAGCCTTTTTTTCTGTTTCGTCATCCTCTCTGTAGGGATAGAGCCTCTCTGTAGGGATAGAGCCTCTCTGTAGGGATAGATCCTCTCTGTAGGGATAGATCCTCTCTGTAGGGATAGATCCTCTCTGTAGGGATAGAGCCTCTCTGTAGGGATAGAGCCTCTCTGTAGGGATAGAGCCTCTCTGTAGGGATAGATCCTGTAGGGAGGGATAGAGCCTCTCTGTAGGGATAGAGCCTCTCTGTAGGGATAGAGCCTCTCTGTAGGGGTAGAGCCTCTCTGTAGGGATAGAGCCTCTGTAGGGATAGAGCCTCTCTGTAGGGATAGAGCCTCTCTGTAGGGATAGATCCTCTCTGTAGGGATAGAGCCTCTCTGTAGGGATAGAGCCTCTCTGTAGGGATAGAGCCTCTCTGTAGGGATAGAGCCTCTCTGTAGGGATAGAGCCTCTCTGTAGGGATAGAGCCTCTCTGTAGGGATAGAGCCTCTCTGTAGGGATAGAGCCTCTCTGTAGGGATAGAGCCTCTCTGTAGGGATAGAGCCTCTCTGTAGGGATAGAGCCTCTCTGTAGGGATAGATCCTCTCTGTAGGGATAGAGCCTCTCTGTAGGGATAGAGCCTCTCTGTAGGGATAGATCCTCTCTGTAGGGATAGATCCTCTCTGTAGGGATAGAGCCTCTCTGTAGGGATAGAGCCTCTCTGTAGGGATAGATCCTCTCTGTAGGGATAGAGCCTCTCTGTAGGGGTAGAGCCTCTCTGTAGGGATAGAGCCTCTCTGTAGGGATGTTCTTCTCTCTCTCTCCTAGTGTTCCTCTCTGTAGCCTCTCTGTAGGGATGAGCCTCTCTCTCTGTAGGGATAGAGCCTCTCTGTAGGGATAGAGCCTCTCTGTAGGGATCCAGACTCTGGTTCCTGGGCTTCTGACAAACAGACTGTGGTAATTGCTTCCATCTGTCTTCAGCAGACATGATATCCAGCAATGGGACAATTATTCTACACGGATCACCCCACTGAAAGCTTTTCCTTCTATCTGTAGTGATCGCTCTTTCTTTCTTTCTTTCTCTCTCGCTCCCTAGTGTTCTCTCTCTCTTTCTTTGTTTCGTTGTTTCTCTCTCTCTCTCTCTCTCACTAGTGTTCTCTGTTTGTTTGTTTCTCTCTAGCTCTCTCTCTCTCTAGTGTTCTCTCTCTCTCTCTAGTGTTCTCTCTCTCTTTAGTGTTCTCTCTCTCTGTCTCTCTAGTGTTCTCTCTCTGTTTGTTTGTTTCTCTCTAGCTCTCTCTCTCTCTAGTGTTCTCTCTCTCTCTCTCTCTCTCTCTCTCTCTAGTGTTCTCTCTCTCTCTCTCTAGTGTTCTCTCTCTCTCTCTAGTTTCTCTCTCTTGTGTTCTCTTTGTTTCTTTCTCTCTAGTGTTCTCTCTCTCTCTCTGTGTTCTCTCTCTCTCTCTCTTGTGTTCTCTCTCTCTAGTGTTCTCTCTCTCTCTAGTGTTCTCTCTCTCTCTCTCTAGTGTTCTCTCTCTCTCTCTCTCTAGTGTTCTCTCTCTCTAGTGTTCTCTCTCTCTCTAGTGTTCTCTCTCTCTCTCTCTAGTGTTCTCTCTCTCTTTGTGTTCTCTCTCTCTCTCTCTAGTGTTCTCTCTCTCTAGTGTTCTCTCTCTCTCTCTAGTGTTCTCTCTCTCTCTCTCTCTAGTGTTCTCTCTCTCTCTCTTTGTTCTCTCTCTCTCTAGTGTTCTCTCTCTCTCTAGTGTTCTCTCTCTCTCTCTAGTGTTCTCTCTCTCTCTAGTGTTCTCTCTCTCTAGTGTTCTCTCTCTCTCTAGTGTTCTCTCTCTCTCTAGTGTTCTCTCTCTGTTTGTTTGTTTGTTTGTTTTGTTTCTCTCTCTCTCTAGTGTTCTCTCTCTCTCTAGTGTTCTCTCTCTCTAGTGTTCTCTCTCTCTCTAGTGTTCTCTCTCTCTCTCTCTAGTGTTCTCTCTCTCTCTAGTGTTCTCTCTCTAGTGTTCTCTCTCTCTAGTGTTCTCTCTCTCTCTCTCTAGTGTTCTCTCTCTAGTGTTCTCTCTCTCTCTCTCTCTAGTGTTCTCTCTCTCTCTCTCTAGTGTTCTCTCTCTCTCTAGTGTTCTCTCTCTCTAGTGTTCTCTCTCTCTCTCTCTCTAGTGTTCTCTCTCTCTCTCTAGTGTTCTCTCTCTCTCTAGTGTTCTCTCTCTCTCTAGTGTTCTCTCTCTGTTTGTTTGTTTGTTTGTTTGTTTCTCTCTAGCTCTCTCTCTCTCTAGTGTTCTCTCTCTCTCTAGTGTTCTCTCTCTCTCTAGTGTTCTCTCTCTCTCTCTAGTGTTCTCTCTCTCTAGTGTTCTCTCTCTAGTGTTCTCTCTCTCTCTAGTGTTCTCTCTCTCTAGTGTTCTCTCTCTAGTGTTCTCTCTCTCTCTCTCTAGTGTTCTCTCTCTTTGTTTGTTTGTTTGTTTGTTTCTCTCTAGCTCTCTCTCTCTCTAGTGTTCTCTCTCTCTCTCTAGTGTTCTCTCTCTCTCTAGTGTTCTCTCTCTCTAGTGTTCTCTCTCTCTCTAGTGTTCTCTCTCTCTAGTGTTCTCTCTCTCTCTCTCTAGTGTTCTCTCTCTGTTTGTTTGTTTGTTTGTTTGTTTCTCTCTAGCTCTCTCTCTCTCTAGTGTTCTCTCTCTCTCTCTAGTGTTCTCTCTGTCTCTCTCTCCTTTGCCCCCTGTCCATCAAATATCCCCCTGTGGTCTATCTGTCAACTTCATTCACACACCTCTCAGTCTTCTACTATTAACTGTGTCAGTGCTGAAAGTTGTTATTGCCTGACTGACTCAACATGGTGGACATTCCATCCACCTAACAAAACACTGTTCCTCCAGCCTGATTCTCACTGAATGGACAGGACAGTTTAGCTACAGATGTTTCAGAAGAGATTTCCCCACTCCAGAGGGCTGTGTGTTGCCAGAAAAGTGATTTCTGTTTAGTTTGTTAGATTGTTTGTTTCGATGTCGTTCAGTTCTCAGTAGTTCTTTTGTTACTTCACTCGGCCTCCTAATGCTTGAACAGAAGTCCATGAAATCCATACGGGAACCAACCAAGGCGTCAGATAACAGTAAAGCCCCTGTTATGTGGAGCTGGGAACAGGAACACTGGAATAGCTTTAGGCTTAATACTGCTGGACATTCATAGGGTGTCCCTGGATGTGTTTCTTATTACAGGTCACAGGGGTTCACATACCTGGGTTCAGTTGTGTTGCTTTTCAACGCATCTGAAAACCATCCATTTAAACCATCTGCTTCAGTTGGTGCCTCACAAAATTCCATTTAATAAAAGACCCATTGTAAAGAAATGCATGAACGCCTGTCATGGTCATGGTGCTTTTGGTTGCTGTTATAATAACAACACTGAAAGCAGTAGTAATGGTAGTAGTTGTAGTTAGTAGTACTTTATTCATCCCACCAAGGCACTTTGCAGTATACATTGGTAAGGCTGAAAGCAGTAGTAATGGTAGTAGTTGTAGTTAGTAGTACTTTATTCATCCCACCAAGGGACTTTGCAGTATACATTGGTAAGGCTGAAAGCAGTAGTAATGGTAGTAGTTGTAGTTAGTAGTACTTTATTCATCCTACCAAGGCACTTTGCAGTATACATTGGTAAGGCTGAAAGCAGTAGTAATGGTAGTAGTTGTAGTTAGTAGTACTTTATTCATCCTACCAAGGCACTTTGCAGTATACATTGGTAAGGCTGAAAGCAGTAGTAATGGTAGTAGTTGTAGTTAGTAGTACTTTATTCATCCTACCAAGGCACTTTGCAGTATACATTGGTAAGGCTGAAAGCAGTAGTAATGGTAGTAGTTGTAGTTAGTAGTACTTTATTCATCCTACCAAGGGACTTTGCAGTATACATTGGTAAGGCTGAAAGCAGTAGTAATGGTAGTAGTTGTAATGGTAGTTAGTAGTACTTTATTCATCCTACCAAGGCACTTTGCAGTATACATTGGTAAGGCTGAAAGCAGTAGTAATGGTAGTAGTTGTAGTTAGTAGTACTTTATTCATCCTACCAAGGCACTTTGCAGTATACATTGGTAAGGCTGAAAGCAGTAGTAATGGTAGTAGTTGTAGTTAGTAGTACTTTATTCATCCCACCAAGGCACTTTGCAGTATACATTGGTAAGGCTGAAAGCAGTAGTAATGGTAGTAGTTGTAGTTAGTAGTACTTTATTCATCCCACCAAGGCACTTTGCAGTATACATTGGTAAGGCTGAAAGCAGTAGTAATGGTAGTAGTTGTAGTTAGTAGTACTTTATTCATCCCACCAAGGCACTTTGCAGTATACATTGGTAAGGCTGAAAGCAGTAGTAATGGTAGTAGTTGTAGTTAGTAGTACTTTATTCATCCTACCAAGGGACTTTGCAGTATACATTGGTAAGGCTGAAAGCAGTAGTAATGGTAGTAGTTGTAGTTAGTAGTACTTTATTCATCCCACCAAGGGACTTTGCAGTATACATTGGTAAGGCTGAAAGCAGTAGTAATGGTAGTAGTTGTAGTTAGTTTGCAGTACTTTATTCATCCTACCAAGGCACTTTGCAGTATACATTGGTAAGGCTGAAAGCAGTAGTAATGGTAGTAGTTGTAGTTAGTAGTACTTTATTCATCCTACCAAGGCACTTTGCAGTATACATTGGTAAGGCTGAAAGCAGTAGTAATGGTAGTAGTTGTAGTTAGTAGTACTTTATTCATCCTACCAAGGCACTTTGCAGTATACATTGGTAAGGCTGAAAGCAGTAGTAATGGTAGTAGTTGTAGTTAGTAGTACTTTATTCATCCCACCAAGGGACTTTGCAGTATACATTGGTAAGGCTGAAAGCAGTAGTAATGGTAGTAGTTGTAGTTAGTAGTACTTTATTCATCCTACCAAGGCACTTTGCAGTATACATTGGTAAGGCTGAAAGCAGTAGTAATGGTAGTAGTTGTAGTTAGTAGTACTTTATTCATCCTACCAAGGCACTTTGCAGTATACATTGGTAAGGCTGAAAGCAGTAGTAATGGTAGTAGTTGTAGTTAGTAGTACTTTATTCATCCTACCAAGGCACTTTGCAGTATACATTGGTAAGGCTGAAAGCAGTAGTAATGGTAGTAGTTGTAGTTAGTAGTACTTTATTCATCCTACCAAGGCACTTTGCAGTATACATTGGTAAGGCTGAAAGCAGTAGTAATGGTAGTAGTTGTAGTTAGTAGTACTTTATTCATCCCACCAAGGCACTTTGCAGTATACATTGGTAAGGCTGAAAGCAGTAGTAATGGTAGTAGTTGTAGTTAGTAGTACTTTATTCATCCCACCAAGGCACTTTGCAGTATACATTGGTAAGGCTGAAAGCAGTAGTAATGGTAGTAGTTGTAGTTAGTAGTACTTTATTCATCCCACCAAGGCACTTTGCAGTATACATTGGTAAGGCTGAAAGCAGTAGTAATGGTAGTAGTTGTAGTTAGTAGTACTTTATTCATCCTACCAAGGCACTTTGCAGTATACATTGGTAAGGCTGAAAGCAGTAGTAATGGTAGTAGTTGTAGTTAGTAGTACTTTATTCATCCCACCAAGGCACTTTGCAGTATACATTGGTAAGGCTGAAAGCAGTAGTAATGGTAGTAGTTGTAGTTAGTAGTACTTTATTCATCCTACCAAGGCACTTTGCAGTATACATTGGTAAGGCTGAAAGCAGTAGTAATGGTAGTAGTTGTAGTTAGTAGTACTTTATTCATCCCACCAAGGGACTTTGCAGTATACATTGGTAAGGCTGAAAGCAGTAGTAATGGTAGTAGTTGTAGTTAGTAGTACTTTATTCATCCTACCAAGGCACTTTGCAGTATACATTGGTAAGGCTGAAAGCAGTAGTAATGGTAGTAGTTGTAGTTAGTAGTACTTTATTCATCCCACCAAGGGACTTTGCAGTATACATTGGTAAGGCTGAAAGCAGTAGTAATGGTAGTAGTTGTAGTTAGTAGTACTTTATTCATCCTACCAAGGCACTTTGCAGTATACATTGGTAAGGCTGAAAGCAGTAGTAATGGTAGTAGTTGTAGTTAGTAGTACTTTATTCATCCTACCAAGGCACTTTGCAGTATACATTGGTAAGGCTGAAAGCAGTAGTAATGGTAGTAGTTGTAGTTAGTAGTACTTTATTCATCCTACCAAGGGACTTTGCAGTATACATTGGTAAGGCTGAAAGCAGTAGTAATGGTAGTAGTTGTAGTTAGTAGTACTTTATTCATCCTACCAAGGCACTTTGCAGTATACATTGGTAAGGCTGAAAGCAGTAGTAATGGTAGTAGTTGTAGTTAGTAGTACTTTATTCATCCCACCAAGGCACTTTGCAGTATACATTGGTAAGGCTGAAAGCAGTAGTAATGGTAGTAGTTGTAGTTAGTAGTACTTTATTCATCCTACCAAGGCACTTTGCAGTATACATTGGTAAGGCTGAAAGCAGTAGTAATGGTAGTAGTTGTAGTTAGTAGTACTTTATTCATCCTTTGCCAAGGCACTTTGCAGTATACATTGGTAAGGCTGAAAGCAGTAGTAATGGTAGTAGTTGTAGTTAGTAGTACTTTATTCATCCTACCAAGGGACTTTGCAGTATACATTGGTAAGGCTGAAAGCAGTAGTAATGGTAGTAGTTGTAGTTAGTAGTACTTTATTCATCCTACCAAGGCACTTTGCAGTATACATTGGTAAGGCTGAAAGCAGTAGTAATGGTAGTAGTTGTAGTTAGTAGTACTTTATTCATCCTACCAAGGCACTTTGCAGTATACATTTGGTTAGTAAGGCTGAAAGCAGTAGTAATGGTAGTAGTTGTAGTTAGTAGTACTTTATTCATCCCACCAAGGCACTTTGCAGTATACATTGGTAAGGCTGAAAGCAGTAGTAATGGTAGTAGTTGTAGTTAGTAGTACTTTATTCATCCTACCAAGGCACTTTGCAGTATACATTGGTAAGGCTGAAAGCAGTAGTAATGGTAGTAGTTGTAGTTAGTAGTACTTTATTCATCCCACCAAGGCACTTTGCAGTATACATTGGTAAGGCTGAAAGCAGTATCACACGATTTCAAATCAAATCAAAGTTTATTGGTCGAGTACACAGATTTGCAAATGTTATCGCAGGTGCAGCGAAATGCTTGTGTTTCTAGCTCCAACGGCGCCGTAATAATAGCTATTTACTAATTGATCAAAGCCTTCAGGAAGTAGATCATCTTAGCTAGAAGCAACAGTGGGTCAAACTAACCCCTACACTGGTAATGTTTGTAAATGTTATCTCATGTGGGTATGCTACAATGTTATACCTGCTTCTGAATCAAAGGATCTCTCCTGGTACTAACTGTCATACCTGCTGCAGAATCAAAGGATCTCTCCTGGTACTGTCATACCTGCTGCAGATTCAAAGGCTCTCTCCTGGTACTGTCATACCTGCTGCAGAATCAAAGGCTCTCTCCTGGTACTAACTGTCATACGTGCTGCAGAATCAAAGGCTCTCTCCTGGTACTGTCATACCTGCTGCAGATTCAAAGGCTCTCTCCTGGTACTAACTGTCATACCTGCTGCAGAATCAAAGGATCTCTCCTGGTACTGTCATACCTGCTGCAGATTCAAAGGCTCTCTCCTGGTACTAACTGTCATACCTGCTGCAGAATCAAAGGCTCTCTCCTGGTACTAACTGTCATACCTGCTGCAGAATCAAATGATCTCTCCTGGTACTGTCATACCTGCTGCAGAATCAAAGGATCTCTCCTGGTACTGTCATACCTGCTGCAGAATCAAAGGATCTCTCCTGGTACTAACTGTCATACCTGCTGCAGAATCAAAGGCTCTCTCCTGGTACTAACTGTCATACCTGCTGCAGAATCAAAGGCTCTCTCCTGGTACTAACTGTCATACCTGCTGCAGAATCAAAGGATCTCTCCTGGAATCAAAGGATCTCTCCTGGTACTGTCATACCTGCTGCAGAATCAAAGGCTCTCTCCTGGTACTAACTGTCATACCTGCTGCAGAATCAAAGGCTCTCTCCTGGTACTAACTGTCATACCTGCTGCAGAATCAAATGATCTCTCCTGGTACTGTCATACCTGCTGCAGAATCAAAGGATCTCTCCTGGTACTAACTGTCATACCTGCTGCAGAATCAAAGGATCTCTCCTGGTACTAACTGTCATACCTGCTGCAGAATCAAAGGCTCTCTCCTGGTACTAACTGTCATACCTGCTGCAGAATCAAAGGCTCTCTCCTGGTACTCACTGTCATACCTGCTGCAGAATCAAAGGATCTCTCCTGGTACTAACTGTCATACCTGCTGCAGAATCAAAGGATCTCTCCTGGTACTAACTGTCATACCTGCTGCAGAATCAAAGGCTCTCTCCTGGTACTAACTGTCATACCTGCTGCAGAATCAAAGGCTCTCTCCTGGTACTAACTGTCATACCTGCTGCAGAATCAAAGGATCTCTCCTGGTACTGTCATACCTGCTGCAGAATCAAAGGCTCTCTCCTGGTACTAACTGTCATACCTGCTGCAGAATCAAAGGATCTCTCCTGGTACTAACTGTCATACCTGCTGCAGAATCAAAGGATCTCTCCTGGTACTAACTGTCATACCTGCTGCAGAATCAAAGGATCTCTCCTGGTACTAACTGTCATACCTGCTGCAGAATCAAAGGATCTCTCCTGGTACTGTCATACCTGCTGCAGAATCAAAGGATCTCTCCTGGTACTAACTGTCATACCTGCTCCAGAAACAAAGGATCTCTCCTGGTACTGTCATACCTGCTGCAGAATCAAAGGCTCTCTCCTGGTACTAACTGCCAAGCTATGTGCATTCTCCAAACTCACATTTCGTCCAGATGCTGCTGAGTTCTTTGTCGAGAGTAGAAGTATTATGCCATAAAAGCAGGATAGTTTGGCAGGACATACACATTTCAACACAATTTCCGTATTTGGATAAATGAGTCTGTACTTTTTTAGCAACAAGAGGCCCTGTGATGTTAGGTCATAGCAGGTCTAGGAGTTACAGTATCCAGGCAGAAATACTGTGGCTGTTGTCAATGATGCTTCACTTGACTCATAATAATGGAGCTGCTTCGTTCTGTCTTCTTCTGATGTTCCAAAGTGGATCAGTGAATGTAGGTCTACTACGCCCTCTAGTGGTAGCCAGAGAGTTACAACGTTTTTCGTTGTCTTTTACCAAAGCGTACGCATGTCCGTATTCTCCTTACTGACACACAGGTATCGTACTTTTCCAAAGGCCCAACTTGAAGAGCCCGTAGTGCAACACTTAGTTCAAACTGAACCTCAACCCTTTTCCTCGCCGAATAACCACAATCATCTTTTACAATCTATGTATTTTTTTTGTTGTTTATTTTATTTGATCTTTGAGAAACAATACAAAAGATACAAAATACATCATACAAACATCAACGACATCACACCTTCCCAGACCCACTAGCTTCCCTTATCACTTTCTGCCACATGGCCTCAAATTCAAATCTTATTGAATGTCTATAACAATAGTATAACGTCTGACCATTGACCAATGACTGTCACATATTAGGCAACATTGTACATAAATCATCACAAATTAAAATGTCTCTCGAGGCGTCAGTAGAACGTCACTGATGAGCACATCTTTTCTAATACAATACCATAGCTTGCTCTGTGTGAGTAAGTTGCTGAGAGTCACACTACAGGCAATGTGCAGGCTCTGTTCAGGCTCTGTTCAGGCTTTGTTCAGGCTCTGTTCAGGCTCTGTAGGCTTTCAGCAACAACATGGATGGCAGCAGGTGGAACAGTAATGTAGTGTTTCATCCACCGCCCCAGTCCACTCCCCCCCGGGACACTCACAAGGTCACAGTGTCATAGATCCACCGCCCCAGTCCACTCCCCCCCGGGACACTCACAAGGTCACAGTGTCATAGATCCACTGCCCCAGTCCACTCCCCCTGTTCAGGCTCTGTGCAGGGACTCACAAGGTCACAGTGTCATAGATCCACTGCCCCAGTCCACTCTCCCCCCGGGACACTCACAAGGTCACAGTGTCATAGATCCACCGCCACAGTCCACTCCTCCCCTGGGACACTCACAAGGTCACAGTGTCATAGATCCACTGCCCCAGTCCACTCCCCCCCGGGACACTCACAAGGTCACAGTGTCATAGATCCACCGCCCCAGTCCACTCCCCCCCGGGACACTCACAAGGTCACAGTGTCATAGATCCACTGCCCCAGTCCACTCCCCCCTGGGACACTCACAAGGTCACAGTGTCATAGATCCACTGCCCCAGTCCACTCCCCCTGGGACACTCACAAGGTCACAGTGTCATAGATCCACTGCCCCAGTCCACTCCCCCGGGACACTCACAAGGTCACAGTGTCATAGATCCACTGCCCCAGTCCACTCCCCCTGGGACACTCACAAGGTCACAGTGTCATAGATCCACTGCCCCAGTCCACTCCCCCGGGACACTCACAAGGTCACAGTGTCATAGATCCACTGCCCCAGTCCACTCCCCGGGACACTCACAAGGTCACAGTGTCATAGATCCACTGCCCCAGTCCACTCCCCCGGGACACTCACAAGGTCACAGTGTCATAGATCCACTGCCCCAGTCCACTCCCCCCGGGACACTCACAAGGTCACAGTGTCATAGATCCACTGCCCCAGTCCACTCTCCCCCGGGACACTCACAAGGTCACAGTGTCATAGATCCACTGCCCCAGTCCACTCCCCCCCGGGACACTCACAAGGTCACAGTGTCATAGATCCACTGCCCCAGTCCACTCCCCCCTGGGACACTCACAAGGTCACAGTGTCATAGATCCACTGCCCCAGTCCACTCTCCCCCGGGACACTCACAAGGTCACAGTGTCATAGATCCCCTGCCCAGTACACTCCCCCTCGGGACACTCACAAGGTCACAGTGTCATAGATCCACTGCCCCAGTCCACTCTCCCCCGGGACACTCACAAGGTCACAGTGTCATAGATCCACTGCCCCAGTCCACTCCCCCCTGGGACACTCACAAGGTCACAGTGTCATAGATCCACTGCCCCAGTCCACTCCCCCTCGGGACACTCACAAGGTCACAGTGTCATAGATCCACTGGCATAGCACACACACACAATATATATATATTTTTTCAAATCTTCTAAATACTTTCAATCTTATTAATTTCCATGTCGGCTCTATGCCTGGAAATGCCCTGTCCTGTGCAAAGGATCCCAATTTCAAACTCCCAAAAATTATATTAAAAAATGTAATAATGGATATTAACTGAAACACGATCTTATGTAGTTTTATGCAAGAGCCCTCTGTGACTTAAATGTAACATATTTTAACCTAAATTCATATTATATCGTAATCTAATGACAAGGGGTCCTTATGGCATAGCTGCCCCTACTCAATCCTGATTCTTTTGAGATTTTAGACTAATCTGACGGAAAAATATTATTTAAATGAGGTTTTAGAGTCATAAAGCAACTGAGTAAAACATAATTGCTACTGTGTATACCACTTGAATTAAGCATCCATTTTTGTCCTCTCTGTTAGGCCTCCATTTGTGTCCTCTCTGTTAGGCCTCCATTTGTGTCCTCTCTGTTAGGCCTCCATTTTTGTCCTCTCTGTTAAGCATCCATTTGTGTCCTCTCTGTTAGGCCTCCATTTGTGTCCTCTCTGTTAGGCATCCATTTTTGTCCTCTCTGTTAGGCATCCATTTTTGTCCTCTCTGTTAGGCATCCATTTGTGTCCTCTCTGTTAGGCATCCATTTGTGTCCTCTCTGTTAGGCATCCATTTTTGTCCTCTCTGTTAGGCATCCATTTTTGTCCTCTCTGTTAGGCATCCATTTGTGTCCTCTCTGTTAGGCATCCATTTTTGTCCTCTCTGTTAGGCCTCCATTTGTGTCCTCTCTGTTAGGCATCCATTTGTGTCCTCTCTGTTAGGCCTCCATTTGTGTCCTCTCTGTTAGGCATCCATTTTTGTCCTCTCTGTTAGGTCTCCATTTTTGTCCTCTGTTAGGCCTCCATTTGTGTCCTCTCTGTTAGGCCTCCATTTGTGTCCTCTCTGTTAGGCCTCCATTTTTGTCCTCTCTGTTAGGCATCAACTCTGTCAGGTTTTTGTCTAACGTCAACTCCGTCAGAGTGCTGAAATTAATCATTTTCCATATTTTACAAATGTTTGTATTGAACTTGTATTTTTAGAGGCAGTATCAGTATGTGTTGCCAACTACATCAGTGGCTTGTCAACTCCGTCACTGAGGACTGATCCCCTTAAGATACTGTTGCTGTCAATATTCAGACAAAATGTTTGAATGGTTCTGCAACAGATGGTCAAACAATTGTAATATTTGCTATGTTAGACCTGGGGGGTGATGTTAGTTTTATAAATGTTGTTTTAGGTCTTAAATCCAGAAAACTAAACAAAAAGAAGTTTGGAGATTTGTATTACATATTTGAATAATCTAATGTTAGAATGAAACAATCCAAGGCTGTTTTAAACACTTAATAATTGTAAATTAAAACGCCTTTTATGGTGTCTGACGGGGTTGACAGAAATCCAGTTAGTTGCATTTGATGATTTATTCAAAATGTCATTAGGAAGTTATTCATTGACATGGTGTGATAGCTGATACTTTGGTCCATCAAAATATATATTTCACATTTTGTTCATATTAAGACCAACATTCGTGGGAAAAAGTTGAGATTGTCCCTGAGAACTAAAACAGCAACATGTTCTCTCAGCAGAATATGGAAAAGAGCCAGAGATCAGCTATAAAAAAGCTACTTAGCATTTTTTAAATTAAATTGCTCGTACCATGTGGGGGGGTCGGGGGGTTGAGAAACTGCGCTACACCACTACATAGGTCATAGGTCAATAGTACCTAAAGTCACACACACAAAAGGAGTGTGTGTTCTGCCTGTAACGGTCTCAGCTTCCCCTATTCCAGGGTTCCCCAGGTGGCGGCCCGCGGGTGGGTTTTATTTATTATATATATATATATATTTCTTTGTGGAATTGTTATTGTTGGACATTAAAGATGGTTGAAACATCAGGAAATCAGCTCCAAGTGATTTTAATGTAAGAAATCTGTTCCCATGTATTCCCATGCATAACGGAGAGACACGCGTGAACGTATACAAATGTGAACAAGGTTTGAAATGATTATGTTTCGTCAAACTATATCTGTTTGGGCTTCTTGCGGTCAATTTGTGGTTTACAAATGAATTGTAATTGTGTTCCCGGCCCCTCGAACATCCGTTCCAGAAAAAATGGTCCCGCGGCTGAATCTAGTTGATGATCCCTGCCTTATTCTGTCCTCTTCCAGGTAACACAGTGGCACACACGCAGGTATCCATTCTTACACTCCCTCTGTTGTCCTTCCTCCTCTCTATGTCAGCAACACGTCTTCCTGTCTGTGATCACCGCTGGCCCGTTGATTGGTCGTGAGTTGGCTCGGAGCAGGACGCGGGGCGAGTCATTGTTGCTAGGGGCCTGTTGCCGGACGGCAGTGCCGTTGCGTGCCAGCAGCTCGCGGGCCATCATCATGAAGGCATCGTCCACATTCTGGGCCTCCTTAGCTGAGGTCTCTAACGCTGCCAGGATGCCTCTCTCCTCAGCCATACAGCATGCCTCCTGGAACAACACCTGACGCTCAGACTCAAGGTCAGACTTGTTACCTGGGAAGGAGAGAAATAGGTGTTTCAAGTTTTGTTTTTAGAACTGATTTGTCAAAAACACATTAATTTGACCTTTATTTGAATAGGAAGGGGTCAGGGGTTAAAGAATTTTAAAGGTTTGGACCTCATTTCTGAAAAGCGGCCCAGATTTTTTTTGTTTCAAATCTTTACATCTCAATTATAGAAATACAAAGGATAGAACAAACGTTTCAATTCAAAACAATGGCCCATGCCACACAGCGTCAGCAAATATATTTGCTCCCACTCACCAATGAGACAGAGCACTACATTGGCCGCGCCGTACAGCTCCACCTCCCTGATCCAATTGGACACGGAGTCAAAGGTTCCGTGGCGTGTGATGTCATAGGCGATCATGGCGCCGTGGGCGCTGCGGTAGTAACTCTGGGTGATGGTCCGGAAACGCTCCTGTCCAGCCGTGTCCCATACCTGCATCTGTTTTACACAGACACACAGAATTAGATAAATATCTCACACACAAACACAATGATCTCACAGTCTAATATACTGCTGGAGGGACCAATACAAACACAATGATCCCACAGTCTAATATACTGCTGGAGGGAACAATACAAACACAATGATCTCACAGTCTAATATACTGCTGGAGGGACAATACAAACACAATGATCTCACAGTCTAATATACTGCTGGAGGGACCAATACAAACACAATGATCTCACAGTCTAATATACTGCTGGAGGGACAATACAAACACAATGATCTCACAGTCTAATATACTGCTGGAGGGCACAATACAAACACAATGATCTCACAGTCTAATATACTGCTGGAGGGAACAATACAAACACAATGATCTCACAGTCTAATATACTGCTGGAGGGACCAATACAAACACAATGATCTCACAGTCTAATATACTGCTGGAGGGAACAATACAAACACAATGATCTCACAGTCTAATATACTGCTGGAGGGACCAATACAAACACAATGATCTCACAGTCTAATATACTGCTGGAGGGAACAATACAAACACAATGATCCCACAGTCTAATATACTGCTGGAGGGAACAATACAAACACAATGATCCCACAGTCTAATATACTGCTGGAGGGAACAATACAAACACAATGATCCCACAGTCTAATATACTGCTGGAGGGACCAATACAAACACAATGATCTCACAGTCTAATATACTGCTGGAGGGAACAATACAAACACAATGATCTCACAGTCTAATATACTGCTGGAGGGACCAATACAAACACAATGATCTCACAGTCTAATATACTGCTGGAGGGAACAATACAAACACAATGATCTCACAGTCTAATATACTGCTGGAGGGAACAATACAAACACAATGATCTCACAGTCTAATATACTGCTGGAGGGAACAATACAAACACAATGATCTCACAGTCTAATATACTGCTGGAGGGAACAATACAAACACAATGATCTCACAGTCTAATATACTGCTGGAGGGACCAATACAAACACAATGATCTCACAGTCTAATATACTGCTGGAGGGAACAATACAAACACAATGATCTCACAGTCTAATATACTGCTGGAGGGAACAATACAAACACAATGATCTCACAGTCTAATATACTGCTGGAGGGAACAATACAAACACAATGATCTCACAGTCTAATATACTGCTGGAGGGAACAATACAAACACAATGATCTCACAGTCTAATATACTGCTGGAGGGACCAATACAAACACAATGATCCCACAGTCTAATATACTGCTGGAGGGACCAATACAAACACAATGATCTCACAGTCTAATATACTGCTGGAGGGACCAATACAAACACAATGATCCCACAGTCTAATATACTGCTGGAGGGAACAATACAAACACAATGATCTCACAGTCTAATATACTGCTGGAGGGACAATACAAACACAATGATCCCACAGTCTAATATACTGCTGGAGGGAACAATACAAACACAATGATCCCACAGTCTAATATACTGCTGGAGGGAACCAATACAAACACAATGATCCCACAGTCTAATATACTGCTGGAGGGAACAATACAAACACAATGATCTCACAGTCTAATATACTGCTGGAGGGACCAATACAAACACAATGATCTCACAGTCTAATATACTGCTGGAGGGCAACAATACAAACACAATGATCCCACAGTCTAATATACTGCTGGAGGGAACAATACAAACACAATGATCTCACAGTCTAATATACTGCTGGAGGGAACAATACAAACACAATGATCCCACAGTCTAATATACTGCTGGAGGGAACAATACAAACACAATGATCCCACAGTCTAATATACTGCTGGAGGGAACAATACAAACACAATGATCCCACAGTCTAATATACTGCTGGAGGGAACAATACAAACACAATGATCTCACAGTCTAATATACTGCTGGAGGGAAAATACAAACACAATGATCTCACAGTCTAATATACTGCTGGAGGGAACAATACAAACACAATGATCTCACAGTCTAATATACTGCTGGAGGGAACAATACAAACACAATGATCTCACAGTCTAATATACTGCTGGAGGGAACAATACAAACACAATGATCTCACAGTCTAATATACTGCTGGAGGGACCAATACAAACACAATGATCTCACAGTCTAATATACTGCTGGAGGGACCAATACAAACACAATGATCTCACAGTCTAATATACTGCTGGAGGGAACAATACAAACACAATGATCTCACAGTCTAATATACTGCTGGAGGGAACAATACAAACACAATGATCTCACAGTCTAATATACTGCTGGAGGGAACAATACAAACACAATGATCTCACAGTCTAATATACTGCTGGAGGGAACAATACAAACACAATGATCTCACAGTCTAATATACTGCTGGAGGGAACAATACAAACACAATGATCTCACAGTCTAATATACTGCTGGAGGGCAACAATACAAACACAATGATCTCACAGTCTAATATACTGCTGGAGGGAACAATACAAACACAATGATCTCACAGTCTAATATACTGCTGGAGGGAACAATACAAACACAATGATCTCACAGTCTAATATACTGCTGGAGGACCAATACAAACACAATGATCCCACAGTCTAATATACTGCTGGAGGGAACAATACAAACACAATGATCTCACAGTCTAATATACTGCTGGAGGGAACAATACAAACACAATGATCTCACAGTCTAATATACTGCTGGAGGGAACAATACAAACACAATGATCTCACAGTCTAATATACTGCTGGAGGGAACAATACAAACACAATGATCTCCACAGTCTAATATACTGCTGGAGGGAACAATACAAACACAATGATCTCACAGTCTAATATACTGCTGGAGGGAACAATACAAACACAATGATCTCACAGTCTAATATACTGCTGGAGGGACCAATACAAACACAATGATCTCACAGTCTAATATACTGCTGGAGGGAACAATACAAACACAATGATCCCACAGTCTAATATACTGCTGGAGGGACCAAAACAAACACAATGATCTCACAGTCTAATATACTGCTGGAGGGACCCAATACAAACACAATGATCTCACAGTCTAATATACTGCTGGAGGGCACAATACAAACACAATGATCCCACAGTCTAATATACTGCTGGAGGGAACAATACAAACACAATGATCTCACAGTCTAATATACTGCTGGAGGGAACAATACAAACACAATGATCTCACAGTCTAATATACTGCTGGAGGGACCAATACAAACACAATGATCTCAGTCTAATATACTGCTGGAGGGAACAATACAAACACAATGATCTCACAGTCTAATATACTGCTGGAGGGACCAATACAAACACAATGATCCCACAGTCTAATATACTGCTGGAGGGAACAATACAAACACAATGATCTCACAGTCTAATATACTGCTGGAGGGAACAATACAAACACAATGATCTCACAGTCTAATATACTGCTGGAGGGACAATACAAACACAATGATCTCACAGTCTAATATACTGCTGGAGGGAACAATACAAACACAATGATCTCACAGTCTAATATACTGCTGGAGGGACAATACAAACACAATGATCCCACAGTCTAATATACTGCTGGAGGGCACAATACAAACACAATGATCCCACAGTCTAATATACTGCTGGAGGAACAATACAAACACAATGATCCCACAGTCTAATATACTGCTGGAGGGAACAATACAAACACAATGATCTCACAGTCTAATATACTGCTGGAGGGACCAATACAAACACAATGATCTCACAGTCTAATATACTGCTGGAGGGAACAATACAAACACAATGATCTCATAGTCTAATATACTGCTGGAGGGAACAATACAAACACAATGATCCCACAGTCTAATATACTGCTGGAGGGACAATACAAACACAATGATCTCACAGTCTAATATACTCCTGGAGGGAACAATACAAACACAATGATCTCACAGTCTAATATACTGCTGGAGGGAAACAATACAAACACAATGATCCCACAGTCTAATATACTGCTGGAGGGAACAATACAAACACAATGATCTCACAGTCTAATATACTGCTGGAGGGAACAATACAAACACAATGATCTCACAGTCTAATATACTGCTGGAGGGAACAATACAAACACAATGATCTCACAGTCTAATATACTGCTGGAGGGAACAATACAAACACAATGATCTCACAGTCTAATATACTGCTGGAGGGACCCATACAAACACAATGATCTCACAGTCTAATATACTGCTGGAGGGACCAATACAAACACAATGATCCCACAGTCTAATATACTGCTGGAGGGAACAATACAAACACAATGATCTCACAGTCTAATATACTGCTGGAGGGAACAATACAAACACAATGATCTCACAGTCTAATATACTGCTGGAGGGAACAATACAAACACAATGATCTCACAGTCTAATATACTGCTGGAGGGACCAATACAAACACAATGATCTCACAGTCTAATATACTGCTGGAGGGCACAATACAAACACAATGATCTCACAGTCTAATATACTGCTGGAGGGACCAATACAAACACAATGATCTCACAGTCTAATATACTGCTGGAGGGAACAATACAAACACAATGATCTCACAGTCTAATATACTGCTGGAGGGAACAATACAAACACAATGATCTCACAGTCTAATATACTGCTGGAGGGAACAATACAAACACAATGATCTCACAGTCTAATATACTGCTGGAGGGAACAATACAAACACAATGATCTCACAGTCTAATATACTGCTGGAGGGAACAATACAAACACAATGATCTCACATCTAATATACTGCTGGAGGGAACAATACAAACACAATGATCTCACAGTCTAATATACTGCTGGAGGGACCCATACAAACACAATGATCTCACAGTCTAATATACTGCTGGAGGGCACAATACAAACACAATGATCTCACAAATATACTGCTGGAGGGACCAATACAAACACAATGATCTCACAGTCTAATATACTGCTGGAGGGAACAATACAAACACAATGATCTCACAGTCTAATATACTGCTGGAGGGAACAATACAAACACAATGATCTCACAGTCTAATATACTGCTGGAGGGAACAATACAAACACAATGATCTCACAGTCTAATATACTGCTGGAGGGAACAATACAAACACAATGATCTCACAGTCTAATATACTGCTGGAGGGACCAATACAAACACAATGATCTCACAGTCTAATATACTGCTGGAGGGACCAATACAAACACAATGATCCCACAGTCTAATATACTGCTGGAGGGAACAATACAAACACAATGATCTCACAGTCTAATATACTGCTGGAGGGAACAATACAAACACAATGATCTCACAGTCTAATATACTGCTGGAGGGACCAATACAAACACAATGATCTCACAGTCTAATATACTGCTGGAGGGAACAATACAAACACAATGATCTCACAGTCTAATATACTGCTGGAGGGAACAATACAAACACAATGATCTCACAGTCTAATATACTGCTGGAGGGAACAATACAAACACAATGATCTCACAGTCTAATATACTGCTGGAGGGCACAATACAAACACAATGATCCCACAGTCTAATATACTGCTGGAGGGAACAATACAAACACAATGATCTCACAGTCTAATATACTGCTGGAGGGAACAATACAAACACAATGATCCCACAGTCTAATATACTGCTGGAGGGAACAATACAAACACAATGATCTCACAGTCTAATATACTGCTGGAGGGAACAATACAAACACAATGATCCCACAGTCTAATATACTGCTGGAGGGCACAATACAAACACAATGATCCCACAGTCTAATATACTGCTGGAGGGAACAATACAAACACAATGATCCCACAGTCTAATATACTGCTGGAGGGCACAATACAAACACAATGATCTCACAGTCTAATATACTGCTGGAGGGAACAATACAAACACAATGATCTCACAGTCTAATATACTGCTGGAGGGAACAATACAAACACAATGATCTCACAGTCTAATATACTGCTGGAGGGTCAATACAAACACAATGATCCCACAGTCTAATATACTGCTGGAGGGACCAATACAAACACAATGATCTCACAGTCTAATATACTGCTGGAGGGACCAATACAAACACAATGATCTCACAGTCTAATATACTGCTGGAGGGCACAATACAAACACAATGATCCCACAGTCTAATATACTGCTGGAGGGACCAATACAAACACAATGATCTCACAGTCTAATATACTGCTGGAGGGAACAATACAAACACAATGATCTCACAGTCTAATATACTGCTGGAGGGCACAATACAAACACAATGATCTCACAGTCTAATATACTGCTGGAGGGACAATACAAACACAATGATCTCACAGTCTAATATACTGCTGGAGGGACCAATACAAACACAATGATCCCACAGTCTAATATACTGCTGGAGGGACCAATACAAACACAATGATCCCACAGTCTAATATACTGCTGGAGGGACAATACAAACACAATGATCCCACAGTCTAATATACTGCTGGAGGGAACAATACAAACACAATGATCTCACAGTCTAATATACTGCTGGAGGGAACAATACAAACACAATGATCTCACAGTCTAATATACTGCTGGAGGGACCAATACAAACACAATGATCTCACAGTCTAATATACTGCTGGAGGGACCAATACAAACACAATGATCTCACAGTCTAATATACTGCTGGAGGGACCAATACAAACACAATGATCTCACAGTCTAATATACTGCTGGAGGGAACAATACAAACACAATGATCTCACAGTCTAATATACTGCTGGAGGGGCCAATACAAACACAATGATCTCACAGTCTAATATACTGCTGGAGGGAACAATACAAACACAATGATCTCACAGTCTAATATACTGCTGGAGGGCACAATACAAACACAATGATCTCACAGTCAATATACTGCTGGAGGGAATACAAACACAATGATCTCACAGTCTAATATACTGCTGGAGGGAACAATACAAACACAATGATCTCACAGTCTAATATACTGCTGGAGGGAACAATACAAACACAATGATCTCACAGTCTAATATACTGCTGGAGGGAACAATACAAACACAATGATCTCACAGTCTAATATACTGCTGGAGGGAACAATACAAACACAATGATCTCACAGTCTAATATACTGCTGGAGGGAACAATACAAACACAATGATCTCACAGTCTAATATACTGCTGGAGGGACAATACAAACACAATGATCTCACAGTCTAATATACTGCTGGAGGGCACAATACAAACACAATGATCTCACAGTCTAATATACTGCTGGAGGGAACAATACAAACACAATGATCTCACAGTCTAATATACTGCTGGAGGGAACAATACAAACACAATGATCTCACAGTCTAATATACTGCTGGAGGGAACAATACAAACACAATGATCTCACAGTCTAATATACTGCTGGAGGGAACAATACAAACACAATGATCTCACAGTCTAATATACTGCTGGAGGGAACAATACAAACACAATGATCTCACAGTCTAATATACTGCTGGAGGGACCAATACAAACACAATGATCTCACAGTCTAATATACTGCTGGAGGGACCAATACAAACACAATGATCCCACAGTCTAATATACTGCTGGAGGGAACAATACAAACACAATGATCTCACAGTCTAATATACTGCTGGAGGGAACAATACAAACACAATGATCTCACAGTCTAATATACTGCTGGAGGGACCAATACAAACACAATGATCCCACAGTCTAATATACTGCTGGAGGGCACAATACAAACACAATGATCCCACAGTCTAATATACTGCTGGAGGGCACAATACAAACACAATGATCCCACAGTCTAATATACTGCTGGAGGGAACAATACAAACACAATGATCCCACAGTCTAATATACTGCTGGAGGGAACAATACAAACACAATGATCCCACAGTCTAATATACTGCTGGAGGGAACAATACAAACACAATGATCTCACAGTCTAATATACTGCTGGAGGGAACAATACAAACACAATGTTCCCACAAATATACTGCTGGAGGGCACAATACAAACACAATGATCCCACAGTCTAATATACTGCTGGAGGAAACAATACAAACACAATGATCCCACAGTCTAATATACTGCTGGAGGGAACAATACAAACACAATGATCTCACAGTCTAATATACTGCTGGAGGGACCAATACAAACACAATGATCTCACAGTCTAATATACTGCTGGAGGGAACAATACAAACACAATGATCTCATAGTCTAATATACTGCTGGAGGGACCAATACAAACACAATGATCTCACAGTCTAATATACTGCTGGAGGGACCAATACAAACACAATGATCTCACAGTCTAATATACTGCTGGAGGGAACAATACAAACACAATGATCTCACAGTCTAATATACTGCTGGAGGGAACAATACAAACACAATGATCCCACAGTCTAATATACTGCTGGAGGGAACAATACAAACACAATGATCTCACAGTCTAATATACTGCTGGAGGGAACAATACAAACACAATGATCTCACAGTCTAATATACTGCTGGAGGGACAATACAAACACAAATCTCACAATATACTGAGGGAACAATCAAACACAATGATCTCAGTCTAATATACTGCTGGAGGGACCAATACAAACACAATGATCCCACAGTCTAATATACTGCTGGAGGGACAATACAAACACAATGATCCCACAGTCTAATATACTGCTGGAGGGACAATACAAACACAATGATCCCACAGTCTAATATACTGCTGGAGGGAACAATACAAAACAATGATCTCACAGTCTAATATACTGCTGGAGGGAACAATACAAACACAATGATCTCACAGTCTAATATACTGCTGGAGGGACCCATACAAACACAATGATCTCATAGTCTAATATACTGCTGGAGGGAACAATACAAACACAATGATCTCACAGTCTAATATACTGCTGGAGGGACCAATACAAAACAATGATCTCACAGTCTAATATACTGCTGGAGGGACCAATACAAACACAATGATCTCACAGTCTAATATACTGCTGGAGGGAACAATACAAACACAATGATCTCACAGTCTAATATACTGCTGGAGGGAACAATACAAACACAATGATCTCACAGTCTAATATACTGCTGGAGGGCCCAATACAAACACAATGATCTCACAGTCTAATATACTGCTGGAGGGAACAATACAAACACAATGATCTCACAGTCTAATATACTGCTGGAGGGAACAATACAAACACAATGATCTCACAGTCTAATATACTGCTGGAGGGAACAATACAAACACAATGATCTCACAGTCTAATATACTGCTGGAGGGAACAATACAAACACAATGATCTCACAGTCTAATATACTGCTGGAGGAAACAATACAAACACAATGATCTCACAGTCTAATATACTGCTGGAGGGAACAATACAAACACAATGATCTCACAGTCTAATATACTGCTGGAGGGAACAATACAAACACAATGATCTCACAGTCTAATATACTGCTGGAGGGCACAATACAAACACAATGATCTCACAGTCTAATATACTGCTGGAGGGACCAATACAAAACAATGATCTCACAGTCTAATATACTGCTGAGGGACAATACAAACACAATGATCTCACAGTCTAATATACTGCTGGAGGGACAATACAAACACAATGATCTCACAGTCTAATATACTGCTGGAGGGACCAATACAAACACAATGATCTCACAGTCTAATATACTGCTGGAGGAACAATACAAACACAATGATCTCACAGTCTAATATACTGCTGGAGGGACCAATACAAACACAATGATCTCACAGTCTAATATACTGCTGGAGGGAACAATACAAACACAATGATCTCACAGTCTAATATACTGCTGGAGGGAACAATACAAACACAATGATCTCACAGTCTAATATACTGCTGGAGGGAACAATACAAACACAATGATCTCACAGTCTAATATACTGCTGGAGGGACCAATACAAACACAATGATCTCACAGTCTAATATACTGCTGGAGGGACAATACAAACACAATGATCCCACAGTCTAATATACTGCTGGAGGGAACAATACAAACACAATGATCTCACAGTCTAATATACTGCTGGAGGGAACAATACAAACACAATGATCTCACAGTCTAATATACTGCTGGAGGGACCAATACAAACACAATGATCTCACAGTCTAATATACTGCTGGAGGGACCAATACAAACACAATGATCTCACAGTCTAATATACTGCTGGAGGGACCAATACAAACACAATGATCTCACAGTCTAATATACTGCTGGAGGGACCAATACAAACACAATGATCACAGTCTAATATACTGCTGGAGGACCAATACAAACACAATGATCTCAGTCTAATATACTGCTGGAGGGACAATACAAACACAATGATCTCACAGTCTAATATACTGCTGGAGGGACACAATACAAACACAATGATCTCACAGTCTAATATACTGCTGGAGGGAACAATACAAACACAATGATCTCACAGTCTAATATACTGCTGGAGGGACCAATACAAACACAATGATCCCACAGTCTAATATACTGCTGGAGGGACCAATACAAACACAATGATCTCACAGTCTAATATACTGCTGGAGGGAACAATACAAACACAATGATCTCACAGTCTAATATACTGCTGGAGGGACCAATACAAACACAATGATCCCACAGTCTAATATACTGCTGGAGGGCACAATGAAACACAATGATCCACAGTCTAATATACTGCTGGAGGGAACAATACAAACACAATGATCCCACAGTCTAATATACTGCTGGAGGGACCAATACAAACACAATGATCCCACAGTCTAATATACTGCTGGAGGGAACAATACAAACACAATGATCCCACAGTCTAATATACTGCTGGAGGGAACAATACAAACACAATGATCCCACAGTCTAATATACTGCTGGAGGGACCAATACAAACACAATGATCTCACAGTCTAATATACTGCTGGAGGGAACAATACAAACACAATGATCCCACAGTCTAATATACTGCTGGAGGGCACAATACAAACACAATGATCCCACAGTCTAATATACTGCTGGAGGGACAATACAAACACAATGATCAAAATATACTGCTGGAGGGAACAATACAAACACAATGATCTCACAGTCTAATATACTGCTGGAGGGAACAATACAAACACAATGATCTCACAGTCTAATATACTGCTGGAGGGAACAATACAAACACAATGATCTCACAGTCTAATATACTGCTGGAGGGTCCAATACAAACACAATGATCCCACAGTCTAATATACTGCTGGAGGGACCCATACAAACACAATGATCTCACAGTCTAATATACTGCTGGAGGGAACAATACAAACACAATGATCTCACAGTCTAATATACTGCTGGAGGGAACAATACAAACACAATGATCTCACAGTCTAATATACTGCTGGAGGGACCAATACAAACACAATGATCTCACAGTCTAATATACTGCTGGAGGGAACAATACAAACACAATGATCTCACAGTCTAATATACTGCTGGAGGGACCAATACAAACACAATGATCTCAGTCTAATATACTGCTGGAGGGAACAATACAAACACAATGATCTCACAGTCTAATATACTGCTGGAGGGACCAATACAAACACAATGATCCCACAGTCTAATATACTGCTGGAGGGACCAATACAAACACAATGATCCCACAGTCTAATATACTGCTGGAGGAAACAATACAAACACAATGATCCCACAGTCTAATATACTGCTGGAGGGAACAATACAAAACAATGATCTCACAGTCTAATATACTGCTGGAGGGAACAATACAAACACAATGATCTCACAGTCTAATATACTGCTGGAGGGACCCATACAAACACAATGATCTCATAGTCTAATATACTGCTGGAGGGACCAATACAAACACAATGATCTCACAGTCTAATATACTGCTGGAGGGACCCATACAAACACAATGATCTCACAGTCTAATATACTGCTGGAGGGGACAATACAAACACAATGATCTCACAGTCTAATATACTGCTGGAGGGGCAATACAAACACAATGATCTCACAGTCTAATATACTGCTGGAGTGAACAATACAAACACAATGATCTCACAGTCTAATATACTGCTGGAGGGCCCCATACAAACACAATGATCTCATAGTCTAATATACTGCTGGAGGGACCCATACAAACACAATGATCTCACAGTCTAATATACTGCTGGAGGGAACAATACAAACACAATGATCTCACAGTCTAATATACTGCTGGAGGGAACAATACAAACACAATGATCTCACAGTCTAATATACTGCTGGAGGGAACAATACAAACACAATGATCTCATAGTCTAATATACTGCTGGAGGGAACAATACAAACACAATGATCTCACAGTCTAATATACTGCTGGAGGGAACAATACAAACACAATGATCTCACAGTCTAATATACTGCTGGAGGGACCCATACAAAACAATGATCTCACAGTCTAATATACTGCTGGAGGGCACAATACAAACACAATGATCTCACAGTCTAATATACTGCTGGAGGGAACAATACAAACACAATGATCTCACAGTCTAATATACTGCTGGAGGGAACAATACAAACACAATGATCTCACAGTCTAATATACTGCTGGAGGGAACAATACAAACACAATGATCTCACAGTCTAATATACTGCTGGAGGGAACAATACAAACACAATGATCTCACAGTCTAATATACTGCTGGAGGGAACAATACAAACACAATGATCTCACAGTCTAATATACTGCTGGAGGGACCAATACAAACACAATGATCTCACAGTCTAATATACTGCTGGAGGGACCAATACAAACACAATGATCCCACAGTCTAATATACTGCTGGAGGGAACAATACAAACACAATGATCTCACAGTCTAATATACTGCTGGAGGGAACAATACAAACACAATGATCTCACAGTCTAATATACTGCTGGAGGGACCAATACAAACACAATGATCCCACAGTCTAATATACTGATGGAGGGCACAATACAAACACAATGATCCCACAGTCTAATATACTGCTGGAGGGCACAATACAAACACAATGATCCCACAGTCTAACATACTGCTGGAGGGAACAATACAAACACAATGATCCCACAGTCTAATATACTGCTGGAGGGAACAATACAAACACAATGATCCCACAGTCTAATATACTGCTGGAGGGACCAATACAAACACAATGATCTCACAGTCTAATATACTGCTGGAGGGCCCAATACAAACACAATGTTCCCACAGTCTAATATACTGCTGGAGGGCACAATACAAACACAATGATCCCACAGTCTAATATACTGCTGGAGGGTACAATACAAACACAATGATCCCACAGTCTAATATACTGCTGGAGGGCACAATACAAACACAATGATCTCACAGTCTAATATACTGCTGGAGGGACCAATACAAACACAATGATCTCACAGTCTAATATACTGCTGGAGGGAACAATACAAACACAATGATCTCATAGTCTAATATACTGCTGGAGGGTCCAATACAAACACAATGATCCCACAGTCTAATATACTGCTGGAGGGACCAATACAAACACAATGATCTCACAGTCTAATATACTGCTGGAGGGAACAATACAAACACAATGATCTCACAGTCTAATATACTGCTGGAGGGCACAATACAAACACAATGATCCCACAGTCTAATATACTGCTGGAGGGACCAATACAAACACAATGATCTCACAGTCTAATATACTGCTGGAGGGAACAATACAAACACAATGATCTCACAGTCTAATATACTGCTGGAGGGCACAATACAAACACAATGATCTCAGTCTAATATACTGCTGGAGGGAACAATACAAACACAATGATCTCACAGTCTAATATACTGCTGGAGGGACCAATACAAACACAATGATCCCACAGTCTAATATACTGCTGGAGGGACCAATACAAACACAATGATCCCACAGTCTAATATACTGCTGGAGGAAACAATACAAACACAATGATCCCACAGTCTAATATACTGCTGGAGGGAACAATACAAAACAATGATCTCACAGTCTAATATACTGCTGGAGGGAACAATACAAACACAATGATCTCACAGTCTAATATACTGCTGGAGGGACCCATACAAACACAATGATCTCATAGTCTAATATACTGCTGGAGGGACCCATACAAACACAATGATCTCACAGTCTAATATACTGCTGGAGGGACCCATACAAACACAATGATCTCACAGTCTAATATACTGCTGGAGGGGACAATACAAACACAATGATCTCACAGTCTAATATACTGCTGGAGGGGCCAATACAAACACAATGTTCTCACAGTCTAATATACTGCTGGAGTGAACAATACAAACACAATGATCTCACAGTCTAATATACTGCTGGAGGGCCCCATACAAACACAATGATCTCATAGTCTAATATACTGCTGGAGGGACCCATACAAACACAATGATCTCACAGTCTAATATACTGCTGGAGGGAACAATACAAACACAATGATCTCACAGTCTAATATACTGCTGGAGGGAACAATACAAACACAATGATCTCACAGTCTAATATACTGCTGGAGGGAACAATACAAACACAATGATCTCACAGTCTAATATACTGCTGGAGGAAACAATACAAAACAATGATCCCACAGTCTAATATACTGCTGGAGGGAACAATACAAACACAATGATCTCATAGTCTAATATACTGCTGGAGGGACCCATACAAACACAATGATCCCACAGTCTAATATACTGCTGGAGGGCACAATACAAACACAATGATCTCACAGTCTAATATACTGCTGGAGGGACCAATACAAAACAATGATCTCACAGTCTAATATACTGCTGGAGGGCACAATACAAACACAATGATCTCACAGTCTAATATACTGCTGGAGGGGACAATACAAACACAATGATCTCATAGTCTAATATACTGCTGGAGGGACCGAATACAAACACAATGATCTCAGTCTAATATACTGCTGGAGGGCACAATACAAACACAATGATCTCATAGTCTAATATACTGCTGGAGGGACCAATACAAACACAATGATCTCACAGTCTAATATACTGCTGGAGGGAACAATACAAACACAATGATCTCACAGTCTAATATACTGCTGGAGGGAACAATACAAACACAATGATCTCACAGTCTAATATACTGCTGGAGGAACCAATACAAACACAATGATCTCACAGTCTAATATACTGCTGGAGGGTCCAATACAAACACAATGATCTCATAGTCTAATATACTGCTGGAGGGAACAATACAAACACAATGATCCCACAGTCTAATATACTGCTGGAGGGAACAATACAAACACAATGATCTCACAGTCTAATATACTGCTGGAGGGAACAATACAAACACAATGATCTCATAGTCTAATATACTGCTGGAGGGACCCATACAAACACAATGATCTCACAGTCTAATATACTGCTGGAGGGACCAATACAAACACAATGATCTCACAGTCTAATATACTGCTGGAGGGACCAATACAAACACAATGATCTCACAGTCTAATATACTGCTGGAGGGGACAATACAAACACAATGATCCCACAGTCTAATATACTGCTGGAGGGACCCATACAAACACAATGATCTCATAGTCTAATATACTGCTGGAGGGCACAATACAAACACAATGATCTCACAGTCTAATATACTGCTGGAGGGCACAATACAAACACAATGATCCCACAGTCTAATATACTGCTGGAGGGAACAATACAAACACAATGATCTCACAGTCTAATATACTGCTGGAGGGACCAATACAAACACAATGATCCCACAGTCTAATATACTGCTGGAGGGACCAATACAAACACAATGATCTCACAGTCTAATATACTGCTGGAGGGACCAATACAAACACAATGATCTCACAGTCTAATATACTGCTGGAGGGACCAATACAAACACAATGATCCCACAGTCTAATATACTGCTGGAGGGCACAATACAAACACAATGATCCCACAGTCTAATATACTGCTGGAGGGAACAATACAAACACAATGATCCCACAGTCTAATATACTGCTGGAGGGAACAATACAAACACAATGATCCCACAGTCTAATATACTGCTGGAGGGAACAATACAAACACAATGATCTCACAGTCTAATATACTGCTGGAGGGACCAATACAAACACAATGATCTCACAGTCTAATATACTGCTGGAGGGAACAATACAAACACAATGATCTCACAGTCTAATATACTGCTGGAGGGAACAATACAAACACAATGATCCCACAGTCTAATATACTGCTGGAGGGAACAATACAAACACAATGATCTCACAGTCTAATATACTGCTGGAGGGACCAATACAAACACAATGATCTCACAGTCTAATATACTGCTGGAGGGACCAATACAAACACAATGATCTCACAGTCTAATATACTGCTGGAGGGAACAATACAAAACAATGATCTCACAGTCTAATATACTGCTGGAGGGAACAATACAAACACAATGATCTCACAGTCTAATATACTGCTGGAGGGTACAATACAAACACAATGATCTCACAGTCTAATATACTGCTGGAGGGACCAATACAAACACAATGATCCCACAGTCTAATATACTGCTGGAGGGAACAATACAAACACAATGATCCCACAGTCTAATATACTGCTGGAGGGACCAATACAAACACAATGATCCCACAGTCTAATATACTGCTGGAGGGACCAATACAAACACAATGATCTCACAGTCTAATATACTGCTGGAGGGACCAATACAAACACAATGATCTCACAGTCTAATATACTGCTGGAGGGCACAATACAAACACAATGATCTCACAGTCTAATATTCTCCTGGAGGGAACAATACAAAACAATGATCTCACAGTCTAATATACTGCTGGAGGGACCAATACAAACACAATGATCCCACAGTCTAATATACTCCTGGAGGGAACAATACAAACACAATGATCCCACAGTCTAATATACTCCTGGAGGGAACAATACAAAACAATGATCTCTCAGTCTAATATACTCCTGGAGGGAACAATACAAAACAATGATCTCACAGTCTAATATACTGCTGGAGGGGCCAATACAAACACAATGATCTCACAGTCTAATATACTGCTGGAGGGAACAATACAAAACTCTGTGTGAAGGCAGCACTACTGAAATGACACCTTAACAAAATGATGATGTTCTGTAAATGTTAAAAAAGGCTGCAATATGCCACTGTGTGTCTCAGGTATCTCCTTCAGCCTCCGCCTGATCTGCAATATGCCACTGTGTGTCTCAGGTATCTCCTTCAGCCTCCGCCTGATCTGCAATATGCCACTGTGTGTCTCAGGTATCTCCTTCAGCCTCTGCCTGATCTGCAATATGCCACTGTGTGTCTCAGGTATCTCCTTCAGCCTCCGCCTGATCTGCAATATGCCACTGTGTGTCTCAGGTATCTCCTTCAGCCTCCGCCTGATCTGCAATATGCCACTGTGTGTCTCAGGTATCTCCTTCAGCCTCCGCCTGATCTGCAATATGCCACTGTGTGTCTCAGGTATCTCCTTCAGCCTCCGCCTGATCTGCAATATGCCACTGTGTGTCTCAGGTATCTCCTTCAGCCTCCGCCTGAT
This sequence comes from Oncorhynchus nerka, assembly GCF_034236695.1. Classification (NCBI taxonomy): domain Eukaryota; kingdom Metazoa; phylum Chordata; class Actinopteri; order Salmoniformes; family Salmonidae; genus Oncorhynchus; species Oncorhynchus nerka. The sequence goes on from NC_088403.1 coordinate 12,179,656, forward strand.
CTGCAATATGCCACTGTGTGTCTCAGGTATCTCCTTCAGCCTCCGCCTGATCTGCTCCTCTCTTCATGTTAGCATAGCAACAACTGCCATAGCAACCTGACACACCTGGCACCAGAGTTCCTAAACTCCCATGCTCACCTGGTCTTACCCTGCATTTGGTTTCTTTATCACTCTCCTCACAGACTTTATCATTGTCTTCCTCTAAAACCCCCGTTAAATCCTTTCATCTCCTAATCATCCACACAACATGTACACAAGCACAGGAGAACAAGTAGTTTTTATATGCTTCCCAAAGCTACTGTAGGGATGAACTGTTTTGATTCGTATGTGCTGTAGTTCTAATGCAGTAAACATGTCTCTGCCACTGGCTTTGGGAGGGAGAGCTTATATACAGTATGTGTGCAGTGATGTACAGGGGATTTCCACTGGCTTTGGGAGGGAGAGCTTATATACAGTATGTGTGCAGTGATGTACAGGGGATTTCCACTGGCTTTGGGAGGGAGAGCTTATATACAGTATGTGTGCAGTGATGTACAGGGGATTTCCACTGGCTTTGGGAGGAGAGCTTATATACAGTATGTGTGCAGTGATGTACAGGGGATGTCCACTGGTTTGGGAGGGATTTCCACTGGCTTTGGGAGCTTATATACAGTATGTGTGCAGTGATGTACAGGGGATTTCCACTGGCTTTGGGAGGGAGAGCTTATATACAGTATGTGTGCAGTGATGTACAGGGGATGTCCACTGGCTTTGGGAGGGAGAGCTTATATACAGTATGTGTGCAGTGATGTACAGGGGATTTCCACTGGCTTTGGGAGGGAGAGCTTATATACAGTATGTGTGCAGTGATGTACAGGGGATTTCCACTGGCTTTGGGAGGGAGAGCTTATATACAGTATGTGTGCAGTGATGTACAGGGGATGTCCACTGGCTTTGGGAGGGAGAGCTTATATACAGTATGTGTGCAGTGATGTACAGGGGATGTCCACTGGCTTTGGGAGGGAGAGCTTATATACAGTATGTGTGCAGTGATGTGTCCACTGGCTTTGGGAGGGGATATAGTCCACTGGCTTTGGGAGGGAGAGCTTATATACAGTATGTGTGCAGTGATGTACAGGGGATTTCCACTGGCTTTGGGAGGGAGAGCTTATATACAGTATGTGTGCAGTGATGTACAGGGGATGTCCACTGGCTTTGGGAGGGAGAGCTTATATACAGTATGTGTGCAGTGATGTACAGGGATTTCCACTGGCTTTGGGAGGAGAGCTTATATACAGTATGTGTGCAGTGATGTACAGGGGATGTCCACTGGCTTTGGGAGGGAGAGCGTATATACATTATGTGTGCAGTGATGTACAGGGGATTTCCACTGGCTTTGGGAGGGAGAGCTTATATACAGTATGTGTGCAGTGATGTACAGGGGATTTCCACTGGCTTTGGGAGGGAGAGCTCATATACAGTATGTGTGCAGTGATGTACAGGGGATGTCCACTGGCTTTGGGAGGGAGAGCTTATATACAGTATGTGTCCAGTGATGTTCAGGGGATGTCCACTGGCTTTGGGAGGGAGAGCTTATATACAGTATGTGTGCAGTGATGTACAGGGGATGTCCACTGGCTTTGGGAGGGAGAGCTTATATATCTGATCATTTATCACTCCAGTGTTAATCTGCAAAATTGTAATTATTCGCCTACCTCCTCATGCCTTTTGCATACAATGTATATAGACTCCCCTTTTTTTCTACTGTGTTATTGACTTGTTAATTGTTTACTCCATGTGTAACTCTGTGTTGTCTGTTCACACTGCTATGCTTTATCTTGGCCAGGTCGCAGTTGCAAATGAGAACTTGTTCTCAACTAGCCTACCTGGTTAAATAAAGGTGTTCTCAACTAGCCTACCTGGTTAAATAAAGGTGAAATAGAAAATACATTTAAAAAAAACAGTATGTGTGCAGTGATGTACAGGGGATGTCCA
>NC_088403.1:12182129-12212129 GCF_034236695.1 Oncorhynchus nerka
TATAGTTACTATGGATATAGTTAGTATGGATATAGTTAGTATGGATATAGTTAGTATATGGATATAGTTACTATGCTTACTGGTCATAGTATGGATATAGTTACTATGCTTATTGGTCATAGTATGGATATAGTTAGTATGGATATAGTTAGTATGGATATAGTTAGTATGCTTACTGGTCATAGTATGGATATAGTTACTATGCTTATTGGTCATAGTATGGATATAGTTAGTATGGATATAGTTAGTATGGATATAGTTAGTATGCTTACTGGTCATAGTATGGATATAGTTACTATGCTTATTGGTCATAGTATGGATATAGTTAGTATGCTTACTGGTCATAGTATGGATATAGTTACTATGCTTATTGGTCATAGTATGGATATAGTTACTATGCTTATTGGTCATAGTATGGATATAGTTAGTATGCTTATTGGTCATAGTATGGATATAGTTACTATGCTTATTGGTCATAGTAGGGATATAGTTAGTATGGATATAGTTACTATGCTTATTGGTCATAGTATGGATATAGTTAGTATGGATATAGTTAGTATGCTTATTGGTCATAGTATGGATATAGTTAGTATGGATATAGTTAGTATGGATATAGTTAGTATGGATATAGTTAGTATGGATATAGTTAGTATGGATATAGTTAGTATGCTTACTGGTCATAGTATGGATATAGTTAGTATGCTTATTGGTCATAGTATGGATATAGTTACTATGCTTATTGGTCATAGTATGGATATAGTTACTATGCTTATTGGTCATAGTATGGATATAGTTAGTATGGATATAGTTACTATGCTTATTGGTCATAGTATGGATATAGTTAGTATGCTTATTGGTCATAGTATGGATATAGTTACTATGCTTATTGGTCATAGTATGGATATAGTTAGTATGCTTATTGGTCATAGTATGGATATAGTTACTATGCTTATTGGTCATAGTATGGATATAGTTACTATGCTTATTGGTCATAGTATGGATATAGTTAGTATGCTTATTGGTCATAGTATGGATATAGTTACTATGCTTATTGGTCATAGTAGGGATATAGTTAGTATGCGTATTGGTCATAGTATGGATATAGTTAGTATGGATATAGTTACTATGCTTATTGGTCATAGTATGGATATAGTTAGTATGCGTATTGGTCATAGTATGGATATAGTTACTATGCTTATTGGTCATAGTATGGATATAGTTACTATGGATATAGTTACTATGCTTATTGGTCATAGTATGGATATAGTTAGTATGGATATAGTTACTATGCTTATTGGTCATAGTATGGATATAGTTAGTATGCTTATTGGTCATAGTATGGATATAGTTAGTATGGATATAGTTACTATGCTTATTGGTCATAGTATGGATATAGTTACTATGCTTATTGGTCATAGTATGGATATAGTTAGTATGCTTATTGGTCATAGTATGGATATAGTTAGTATGCTTATTGGTCATAGTATGGATATAGTTACTATGCTTACTGGTCATAGTATGGATATAGTTACTATGCTTACTGGTCATAGTATGGATATAGTTACTATGCTTATTGGTCATAGTATGGATATAGTTACTATGCTTATTGGTCATAGCATGGATATAGTTACTATGCTTATTGGTCATAGTATGGATATAGTTAGTATGCTTATTGGTCATAGTATGGATATAGTTACTATGCTTATTGGTCATAGTATGGATATAGTTACTATGGATATAGTTACTATGCTTATTGGTCATAGTATGGATATAGTTAGTATGCTTATTGGTCATAGTATGGATATAGTTACTATGCTTATTGGTCATAGTATGGATATAGTTACTATGGATATAGTTACTATGCTTATTGGTCATAGTATGGATATAGTTAGTATGCTTATTTGTCATAGTATGGATATAGTTACTATGCTTATTGGTCATAGTATGGATATAGTTACTATGCTTATTGGTCATAGTATGGATATAGTTACTATGCTTATTGGTCATAGTATGGATATAGTTACTATGCTTATTGGTCATAGTATGGATATAGTTAGTATGCTTATTGGTCATAGTATGGATATAGTTAGTATGCTTATTGGTCATAGTATGGATATAGTTAGTATGGATAAAGTTACTATGCTTATTGGTCATAGTATGGATATAGTTAGTATGGATATAGTTACTATGCTTATTGGTCATAGTATGGATATAGTTACTATGCTTATTGGTCATAGTATGGATATAGTTAGTATGGATATAGTTACTATGCTTATTGGTCATAGTATGGATATAGTTACTATGCTTATTGGTCATAGTATGGATATAGTTACTATGCTTATTGGTCATAGTATGGATATAGTTACTATGCTTATTGGTCATATATGGATATAGTTAGTATGGATATAGTTACTATGCTTATTGGTCATAGTATGGATATAGTTAGTATGGATATAGTTACTATGCTTATTGGTCATAGTATGGATATAGTTACTATGCTTATTGGTCATAGTATGGATATAGTTAGTATGCTTATTGGTCATAGTATGGATATAGTTACTATGCTTATTGGTCATAGTATGGATATAGTTAGTATGGATATAGTTACTATGCTTATTGGTCATAGTATGGATATAGTTACTATGCTTATTGGTCATAGTATGGATATAGTTACTATGCTTATTGGTCATAGTATGGATATAGTTAGTATGGATATAGTTACTATGCTTATTGGTCATAGTATGGATATAGTTAGTATGGATATAGTTACTATGCTTATTGGTCATAGTATGGATATAGTTAGTATGCTTATTGGTCATAGTATGGATATAGTTAGTATGGATATAGTTACTATGCTTATTGGTCATAGTATGGATATAGTTAGTATGCTTATTGGTCATAGTATGGATATAGTTAGTATGCTTATTGGTCATAGTATGGATATAGTTACTATGCTTATTGGTCATAGTATGGATATAGTTACTATGCTTATTGGTCATAGTATGGATATAGTTAGTATGCTTATTGGTCATAGTATGGATATAGTTACTATGCTTATTGGTCATAGTATGGATATAGTTAGTATGGATATAGTTACTATGCTTATTGGTCATAGTATGGATATAGTTAGTATGGATATAGTTACTATGCTTATTGGTCATAGTATGGATATAGTTTATGCTTATTGGTCATAGTATGGATATAGTTAGTATATGCTTATTGGTCATAGTATGGATATAGTTACTATGCTTATTGGTCATAGTATGGATATAGTTAGTATGGATATAGTTACTATGCTTATTGGTCATAGTATGGATATAGTTAGTATGGATATAGTTACTATGCTTATTGGTCATAGTATGGATATAGTTAGTATGGATATAGTTACTATGCTTATTGGTCATAGTATGGATATAGTTAGTATGGATATAGTTACTATGCTTATTGGTCATAGTATGGATATAGTTACTATGCTTATTGGTCATAGTATGGATATAGTTAGTATGGATATAGTTACTATGCTTATTGGTCATAGTATGGATATAGTTAGTATGCTTATTGGTCATAGTATGGATATAGTTAGTATGCTTATTGGTCATAGTATGGATATAGTTAGTATGCTTATTGGTCATAGTATGGATATAGTTACTATGCTTATTGGTCATAGTATGGATATAGTTAGTATGCTTATTGGTCATAGTATGGATATAGTTAGTATGCTTATTGGTCATAGTATGGATATAGTTACTATGCTTATTGGTCATAGTATGGATATAGTTACTATGCTTATTGGTCATAGTATGGATATAGTTACTATGCTTATTGGTCATAGTATGGATATAGTTACTATGCTTATTGGTCATAGTATGGATATAGTTACTATGCTTATTGGTCATAGTATGGATATAGTTACTATGCTTATTGGTCATAGTATGGATATAGTTAGTATGCTTATTGGTCATAGTATGGATATAGTTAGTATGCTTATTGGTCATAGTATGGATATAGTTAGTATGCTTATTGGTCATAGTATGGATATAGTTAGTATGCTTATTGGTCATAGTATGGATATAGTTACTATGCTTATTGGTCATAGTATGGATATAGTTAGTATGGATATAGTTAGTATGCTTATTGGTCATAGTATGGATATAGTTAGTATGGATATAGTTAGTATGGATATAGTTAGTATGGATATAGTTAGTATGGATATAGTTAGTATGGATATAGTTAGTATGGATATAGTTAGTATGGATATAGTTAGTATGGATATAGTTAGTATGCTTATTGGTCATAGTATGGATATAGTTAGTATGGATATAGTTACTATGCTTATTGGTCATAGTATGGATATAGTTAGTATGGATATAGTTACTATGCTTATTGGTCATAGTATGGATATAGTTAGTATGGATATAGTTACTATGCTTACTGGTCATAGTATGGATATAGTTACTATGCTTATTGGTCATAGTATGGATATAGTTAGTATGGATATAGTTACTATGCTTATTGGTCATAGTATGGATATAGTTAGTATGGATATAGTTACTATGCTTATTGGTCATAGTATGGATATAGTTAGTATGCTTATTGGTCATAGTATGGATATAGTTACTATGCTTATTGGTCATAGTATGGATATAGTTACTATGCTTATTGGTCATAGTATGGATATAGTTAGTATGGATATAGTTACTATGCTTATTGGTCATAGTATGGATATAGTTACTATGCTTATTGGTCATAGTATGGATATAGTTACTATGCTTATTGGTCATAGTATGGATATAGTTAGTATGGATATAGTTACTATGCTTATTGGTCATAGTATGGATATAGTTACTATGCTTATTGGTCATAGTATGGATATAGTTAGTATGCTTATTGGCCATAGTATGGATATAGTTACTATGCTTATTGGTCATAGTATGGATATAGTTACTATGCTTATTGGTCATAGTATGGATATAGTTACTATGCTTATTGGTCATAGTATGGATATAGTTACTATGCTTATTGGTCATAGTATGGATATAGTTACTATGCTTATTGGTCATAGTATGGATATAGTTACTATGCTTATTGGTCATAGTATGGATATAGTTACTATGCTTATTGGTCATAGTATGGATATAGTTACTATGCTTATTGGTCATAGTATGGATATAGTTACTATGCTTATTGGTCATAGTATGGATATAGTTAGTATGCTTATTGGTCATAGTATGGATATAGTTACTATGCTTATTTAGTATGGATATAGTTACTATGCTTATTGGTCATAGTATGGATATAGTTACTATGCTTATTGGTCATAGTATGGATATAGTTACTATGCTTATTGGTCATAGTATGGATATAGTTAGTATGCTTATTGGTCATAGTATGGATATAGTTAGTATGCTTATTGGTCATAGTATGGATATAGTTACTATGCTTATTGGTCATAGTATGGATATAGTTAGTATGCTTATTGGTCATAGTATGGATATAGTTAGTATGCTTATTGGTCATAGTATGGATATAGTTACTATGCTTATTGGTCATAGTATGGATATAGTTACTATGCTTATTGGTCATAGTATGGATATAGTTACTATGCTTATTGGTCATAGTATGGATATAGTTACTATGCTTATTGGTCATAGTATGGATATAGTTAGTATGCTTATTGGTCATAGTATGGATATAGTTACTATGCTTATTGGTCATAGTATGGATATAGTTAGTATGCTTATTGGTCATAGTATGGATATAGTTACTATGCTTATTGGTCATAGTATGGATATAGTCAGTATGGATATAGTTAGTATGCTTATTGGTCATAGTATGGATATAGTTAGTATGCCTACTGGTCATAGTATGGATATAGTTACTATGCTTATTGGTCATAGTATGGATATAGTTACTGTGCTTATTGGTCATAGTATGGATATAGTTAGTATGCTTATTGGTCATAGTATGGATATAGTTACTATGCTTATTGGTCATAGTATGGATATAGTTACTGTGCTTATTGGTCATAGTATGGATATAGTTACTATGCTTATTGGTCATAGTACGGATATAGTTAGTATGCTTATTGGTCATAGTATGGATATAGTTACTATGCTTATTGGTCATAGTATGGATATAGTTAGTATGGATATAGTTAGTATGCTTACTGGTCATAGTATGGATATAGTTAGTATGCTTATTGGTCATAGTATGGATATAGTTACTATGCTTATTGGTCATAGTATGGATATAGTTAGTATGGATATAGTTACTATGCTTATTGGTCATAGTATGGATATAGTTAGTATGCTTATTGGTCATAGTATGGATATAGTTAGTATGCTTATTGGTCATAGTATGGATATAGTTACTATGCTTATTGGTCATAGTATGGATATAGTTACTATGCTTATTGGTCATAGTATGGATGTAGTTACTATGCTTATTGGTCATAGTATGGATATAGTTACTATGCTTATTGGTCATAGTATGGATGTAGTTAGTATGCCAAAACTTCCTGGATGTCGTACTACATTCGCCAAAATTAGAAGTATACAAGCAGTGGACAGTATTTCCGTGCTTTTAGGGCCCATAATGCAATTCTTCAGAAAATGGGTGTAGCTTCACAACATTTTCAGATTTGAAGAAAATGGCGGTAAATATGCAGCTGAAGTCCGACAAGAGTGGATACAAATTCATTGCTTTAACTAATTATGACAAACGTTAAGAACACGTTGAGCCATGTAATAAAAAAGTCATGACTTTTCAAATAAGTTATGTTACATGTTATGTTGGCTGACAATTTGTTTTGCTTCGCTAGCCTTACGAACCAAATAGCATATCATCACAACATGTGCTTGAATGTACCGGTATGTTACTAATACATCAAACCTGCGAGTAAATTAACTATCTGTTATCTAACTAACTACCCAATGTTTATTGACTTGATTATTTATGTCATTCTTAGCTTAGTTATTAACTGGTATAGTCGTTGTTCGTTCTCCACGGACATTGATATTGAAACCGTAAGATGAATAGCTAGTCATTTGTTATGCTAACAAGCTAGCAAGAAGTTGCATAGCAACAGCATCAACTTCCGGTAAACAGGCAAAGCGCTAGTACACTCAACTAAAAGGATACCGTTTGTTTACAGTATACTAAAATGAACTAATAGTATATGCTGTAGTAGTATACAGAATGTTAGTATGGGTATTGGAACACAGCTCTGGTCTTTGCCTTTCTCCCTCTGACTGACTCAAAGGTCAGATGCCTGCCGGCTCCTCTCTCTCTCTATCTCAGATGTAGGCCACCATACTGTCTGGGCCTAGGGGTACTGGGGTACTGGCTAACCTACGTAGACTACTCCTAATGACAACTAACTGAAGATACATCACTATCTACTCCTAATGACAACTACCTGAAGATACATCACTATCTACTCCTAATGACAACTACCTGAAGATACATCACTATCTACTCCTAATGACAACTACCTGAAGATACATCACTATCTACTCCTAATGACAACTACCTGAAGATACATCACTATCTACTCCTAATGACAACTACCTGAAGATACATCACTATCTACTCCTAATGACAACTACCTGAAGATACATCACTATCTACTCCTAATGACAACTACCTGAAGATACATCACTATCTACTCCTAATGACAACTACCTGAAGATACATCACTATCTACTCCTAATGACAACTACCTGAAGATACATCACTATCTACTCCTAATGACAACTACCTGAAGATACATCACTATCTACTCCTAATGACAACTACCTGAAGATACATCACTATCTACTCCTAATGACAACTACCTGAAGATACATCACTATCTACTCCCTAATGACAACTACCTGAAGATACATCACTATCTACTCCTAATGACAACTACCTGAAGATACATCACTATCTACTCCTAATGACAACTACCTGAAGATACATCACTATCTACTCCTAATGACAACTACCTGAAGATACATCACTATCTACTCCTAATGACAACTACCTGAAGATACATCACTATCTACTCCTAATGACAACTACCTGAAGATACATCACTATCTACTCCTAATGACAACTACCTGAAGATACATCACTATCTGCTCCTAATGACAACTACCTGAAGATACATCACTATCTACTCCTAATGACAACTACCTGAAGATACATCACTATCTACTCCTAATGACAACTACCTGAAGATACATCACTATCTACTCCTAATGACAACTACCTGAAGATACATCACTATCTACTCCTAATGACAACTACTGAAGATACATCACTATCTGCTCCTAATGACAACTACCTGAAGATACATCACTATCTACTCCTAATGACAACTACCTGAAGATACATCACTATCTACTCCTAATGACAACTACCTGAAGATACATCACTATCTACTCCTAATGGAAACTTTTTTTTAGAATTGTTGTATTTAACTAGGCATGTCAGTTATGAACAAATTCTTATTTACAGTGAATGAATAGTGAATAAATAGTGAATGAATAGTGAATAAATAGTGAATAAATAGTAAACTGAATGAATAGTGAATAAATAGTAAATAAATAGTGAATAAATAGTAAATAAATAGTGACTGAATAGTGAATAAATAGTGAATAAATAGTGAATAAATAGTGAATAAATAGTGAATAAATAGTGAATAAATAGTGAATAAATAGTGAATAAATAGTGAATAAATAGTAAATAAATAGTGAATGAATAGTGAATAAATAGTAAATAAATAGTAAATGAATAGTGAATGAATAGTGAATAAATAGTGAATAAATAGTGAATAAATAGTGGGCCACTTGGACACCATATTAAAAAAAGGCTTTTAGTTCAGTCTCCGCTCTGGCCAACTCAGTAGGTCCTGAGTGCAAAAATAAAACTATTCACAGACGATAAACAAACACAATTACTTATTTTTTGTTAATATGACAAGTGTGTGTTTTTATGCTAACGTTCATTGTCTTCCAGCCCATTCTGTATAGTGAGCACTAAGCAGCCGGATTGAGACAGTGGCTGTCACTGCGTTAAGAACACTGCTTGTGTGTTGGTCTGTATGGGAGCTTTACAGACTCTATGATGTGTCCATATGGATGTATGGAGGCCCCTTCTCGTACTCCCCCGGGTCTCCCACTCTGTTTGTTTAGGCCTCCATTCACATGCTAATGCCCTGCCCACTGCAGCAGAGTCCACAGAGACTGGTCTGAGACACACAGAGAGGAGAGTCACACTGGTGTCACAAGGTGGAAGGTCTATTGATTGTTCTCATGTGTGAGTGTCAGCCGCACACACATGCATGAGGAGGTGCGGACGTATGCAGACACACAGTCACACTAAATGCCCACACACACACACACACACACACACACACACACACACACACACACACACACACACACACACACACACACACACACACACACACACACACACACACACACACACACACACACACACACACACACATGCATGAGGAGGTGCGGACGTATGCAGACACACAGTCACACTAAATGCCCATACACACACACACACACACACACACACACACACACACACATGCACGAGGAGGTGCGGACGTATGCAGACACACAGTCACACTAAATGCCCATACACACACACACGCACACACACACACACACGCACACATGCATGAGGAGGTGCGGACGTATGCAGACACACAGTCACACTAAATGACCATACACACACACACACACACACACACGTCTGCACACATGCACGTATGCATACACACACATGACACGATGCCAAGCACGTGTACCAACAGTGAGACTCTGACTTCAGTTCTCATTCAATTTGATCCATAGTATATCATATTGGTCAGGGAGAGTTTGAACAATAAGAACTGCCTTTGATGGGAAATGTAGTCCATTTTCTGCCCAGTGACACTGTGGGTAAGTGAGACCTCAGGGTCAAGAGCTGGGGAGTGAGCCAGAATGCCACTTCCAAAATCACTATGCCGTGTCCATGGCAACGCTCTCTGGTCTACGAGTTCCTACTCTGTTACCAAGTGAACCTCCTCGATTGAACAGTAGCCAAGGAGAGGAGACACAAAGAGACACTAACACAGCCATCTTTATGACAACTCTGAGAGGGAATCCAGTCTAAATGCTGCTTTTCAACACTCTGCTCTCAGTGAGACAGCTGGAGTTGGTTTAGACACTGAAGCAGCACCACTTGACTGAGTCAAAGAAGGCCGTGCACGCTCGTCTGAATCTGAGGAGAGCTGCACTAGCTACTTTAGGCTACAGTGCGACAGGGTAGCCTAGTGGTTAGAGCGTTGGACTAGTAACCGGAAGGTTGCAAGTTCAAACCCCCAAGGTGACAAGGTAATCTGTCGTTCTGCCCCTGAACAGGCAGTTAACCCACTGTTCCCAGGCCATTGTTGAAAAACATTATTCTTGTTCTTATTTGTTCCTGGTTAAATAAAGGTAAAATAAAAATGTGTCACTTCTTCAGGACTAATGCGTTGCTGTATAAAGATAAGGGGTAACATTTCTTAATCCACGGGGAAATATGCCGCTATTCACACAGCGATCACTGGAGTATTATTTACAGACACTCATTTGTTCTGCAGACAATAGAGAGTTAACACTTTTTCCTTAAAATCAGAGTAAACAAAAAATTGAGTATGAAAATATGGCAGGTAAACAAACACTTTCCATTGATTTACTAACTCCTGGATGTAGGGATGTCAAACATATTATACAGGACTTTCCTCTGGACCAGGAATACAAGGTGAGTAAAGATATGCTGCTTTTACTGATCGGATCTCTCATGGTACTTAAATGTAAATGTATGTTGATTCAATTTGTATCCACAGATTCAAAAACCATGGCAACAAATGACACCAACACACACACAGACTACACCAACACCTCTTGTTGGGAAACCAAGCCTCACAGTCTCCTTGTTGAACTAGGCCTCTGAGCGGATTGTGATCATAGCGTGGCTTTGTGCCCCAGTTCAAATCAATGACCTCAGCCCTTTCACTCACACACAGCCTGCCTATTGATGGCTGGATGGGGTCAGACATTCTAGAAGCATCCACACAATCCTCTGGTCTTTCTCACGGGGCTCTGTCTCTGTTCTGTGGGGCTTTGGGATAATGCTGATGGTCAGCACACGGCCACACAGGCCTCCCCACAGACCTATTGTGAAACCATGTTGTTGACGTGCTGGTTCCACTGAAACTGCAAGGGTGGAGGGATGGAGAGGGTGGAGAGATGGAGAGGGTGGATGGAGAGGGGGTGGAGGGGTGGAGAGGGTGGAGAGGGTAGAGGGGTGGAGGGGTGGAGGGATGGAGAGGGTGGAGGGATGGAGGGGTGGAGAGATGGAGAGGGTGGATGGAGGGGTGGAGGGGTGGAGGGGTGGAGAGGGTAGAGGGGTGGAGGGGTGGAGGGATGGAGAAGGTGGAGGGATGGAGGGGTGGAGAGATGGAGAGGGTGGAGGGATGGAGGGGTGGAGAGATGGAGAGGGTGGATGGAGGGGTGGAGGGATGGAGGGGGTGGAGAGGGTAGAGGGGTGGAGAGGGTAGAGGGGTGGCGGGATGGAGAGGTGGAGGGATGGAGGGGTGGAGGGATGGAGGGATGGAGGGGTGGAGAGGGTGGTGAGGGTGGAGGGATGGTGAGGGGTGGAGGGATGGAGGGGTGGAGGGATGGAGGGTGGAGGGATAGAGGGGTGGAGAGGGTAGAGGGATGGAGAGGGTGGAGAGATGGAGGGGTGGAGGGATGGAGGGATGGAGGGGTGGGGGCTGGAGGGATGGAGGGTGGAGAGGGTGGAGGGATGGAGAGGGTAGAGAGATGGAGGGGTGGAGAGGGTGGAGGGATGGGGAGGGTGGAGGGATGGAGGGATAGAGGGGAGGAGGGATGGAGGGGGGTACAGAGGGTGGAGGGGTGGAGAGGGTGGAGTATTTGATTTCAAATACTTTATCTGGGCTTCTTACCCTCTGCAGTGAGAAGGCTCCTACCCTCTGCAGTGAGAAGGCTTCTACTCTCTGCAGTGAGAAGGCTCCTACCCTCTGCAGTGAGAAGGCTTCTACCCTCTGCAGTGAGAAGGCTCCTGCCCTCTGCAGTGAGAAGGCTTCTACCCCCTGCAGTGAGAAGGCTCCTACCCTCTGCAGTGAGAAGGCTCCTACCCTCTGCAGTGAGAAGGCTCCTACACTCTGCAGTGACAGGGCTCCCACCCTCTGCAGTGAGAAGGCTCCTACCCTCTGCAGTGTGAAGGCTCCTACCCTCTGCAGTGAGAAGGCTCCTACCCTCTGCAGTGAGAAGGCTCCTACCCTCTGCAGTGAGAAGGCTCCTACCCTCTGCAGTGAGAAGGCTCCTACCCTCTGCAGTGACAGGGCTCCCACCCTCTGCAGTGAGAAGGCTCCTACCCTCTGCAGTGTGAAGGCTCCTACCCTCTGCAGTGAGAAGGCTCCTACTCTCTGCAATGAGAAGGCTCCTATATTTTACCTTTATTTAACCAGGTAGGCTAGTTGAGAACAAGTTCTCATTTACAACTGTGACCTGGCCAAGATAAAGCAAAGCAGTTCGACACATACAACAACACAGAGTTACACATGGAGTAAACAAACATACAATCAATAATACAGAAGAAAATCTATAAACAGCATGTGCAAATGAGGTAGGATAAGAGAGTTAAGGCAATAAATAGGCCATGGTGGCAAATTAATTACAATATAGCAATTAAACACTGGAATGGTAGGATGTGCAGAGGATGAATGTGCAAGTAGAGATACTGGGGTGCAAAGGAGCAAGATAAATAAATAAATACAGTATGGGGATGAGGTAGATTGGATGGGCTATTTAAAGATATATGTACAGGTGCAGTGATCTGTGAGCTGCTCTGACAGCTGGTGCTTAAAGCTAGTGAGGGAGGTAAGAGTCTCCAGCTTCAGAGATTTTTGCAGTTCGTTCCAGTCATTGGCAGCAGAGAACTGGAAGGAGAGGCGGCCAAAGGAAGAATTGGCTTTGGGGGTGACCAGTGAGATATACCTGCTGGAGCGCGTGCTACGGGTGGGTGCTGCTATGGTGATCAGTGAGCTGAGAAAATATTTAACGAGGCAAGTCAGTTAAGAAACTATTTCTTATTGGAGGCAGGGCTTTACCTAGCAGAGACTTGTAGATGACCTGGAGCCAGTGGGTTTGGCGACGAGTATGAAGCGAGCGCCAGCTAACAAGAGCATACAGGTCGCAGTGGTGGCTTTGGTGACAAAACGGATGGCACTGTGATAGACTGCATCCAATTTGTTGAGTAGAGTGTTGGAGGCTATTTTCTCTGTGTGCCTCACAACCATGTTAGACCATGTTATCCTCTGAGCTAAAGCCTACATATATCTACATATATCTATTAAAAGCTCAGGTTAGGCTTCATGTGAACGTACAATAGTTCACCAAAAATGTAACAGCCTCCATGAGGAGAAACAAGACAGAGAGATATTGGGTGGATTATACTGCAGTGGTCTCTCACCTCTCATCACACACACACACAGGCAGCAGGTCTTTCTTCACACATACTGTACGCACGCATGCACGCACACACACACACACACACGCACACACACACACACACACACACACACACACACACACACACACACACACACACACACACACACACACACACACACACACACACACACACACACACACACACACACAGGCAGCAGGTCTTTCTTCACACATACTGTACGCACGCACACGCGCACGCACGCACACACACACACAAACACACACACACACACACACACACACACACACACACACACACGGGCAGCAGGTCTGTTCTCACCAGGTGAGAGGACAATGTGATTACCCAGCATGCATTGGAGGAGGCGTTATGAGGGAGAGTGGAAACATGGCAGGTCTGAGATTCACTTCCCATCAGGTCACAGAGCCTAGATCACACAGACACACAGACACACACACACTAACACACACACACACAGACACACACACACACACAGAAAATCCTGAGGAGAGCTTGTCAGATGCAGCATAGTCTTATGTAACAAAGTACAATGTTATCTGAATCCAGAAGTGTCCGTACTGTTTCCTACCAATCTTACAACCTATTCAGCATTTATTACAATACAACCTGCTTACTGGCCAGTAATGACTAGAGCGGTACAGTGACTGGACACCTCGTAGTACACATAGGAATGGACTATTAGTGCTTGATAATATAATTATCATTAGAGGGATGGAGGGATTACTGTGTGGGGATTGGACCTCTCTTCTCTCCGGCAGGGACTATCCCCTGATTCTCCTCTATCCTTGATTTCTGCCAGGGATTGACCCTGATTCCCCCCTCCAACTCCAACTCCTCACCCACCTCCACCTTTCCCCTCACCCACCTCCACCCCCATCACCCGACCCCCACCCTCACCCACCCCATCACCCTGCCCCCTCACCCACATCCTGCCCCCTCACCCACCTCCACCCCATCACCCACCACCCCCTCCCTCCACCCTCAGACTACTCATCCTGCCTGATGAACAGATGGATGGATGAAGGATAGGGGATGAAGGATAGGGGATGCCAATTCACACTGGTCCTCCCGGCCATCCTCCTGTCCATTCATCCTTAACATCCCAGCAGAGAGAGAGAGAATGGGGGAGGTGTCAGGTGGACTGGGGATCGTGGACAAGGTCTCTATGTGGAACGACCAGTGGCAGCAGCATTTAGCATGTTAATACTGTAACCACAAAGGTCTAACAGCTATGCTCTGAAGGTCTCACACACACACACACACACACACACACACACACACACACACACACACACACACACACACACACACACACACACACACACACACACACACACACACACACACACACACACAGTGGAAGGTGGGTTACTGGTGCCATAGTAACTCATGTCGTTGTTAAACACAGTGTCAAGCTCCGAGGCTCTGAGGCCACGTGTATCTGTTCATCAATAGCTTTTACCTTCCAGTGCAATGCCACTGTATATCAATGAAATCCAATTAGATCTACCCAGATTGGCCACCGGTATTTATAGCCACCGATCAACACAACACAAAGCAGTTGAGAGAGAGAATGTATATTGATCTGCAAACCTGCAGAGAAAGGATGGTGCTAAACAGAAACAGATTTCTTCGTGTGTATTTGTTGACGTCAATGTAAGTGAGACACTGACAGCTCGTAATAAAGTGTTACGTTATTTCAGGGAATTCACCATTTCTGCTTTTAAAAAGATCAATAACTCAATAAAACACAACTAGTGAAAGTACTGAGTGACAACTGTTGATGTACTTTAAAAGACAGACTATTAGTCCCCAACAACATGACTCCATAACAGACTGAACTATGGTACATGATTAAAAGCTATTTTTGGGGCTTCATTTTTCCTCCAAACCACTGTGCCCTTTAAGAAAAAGGGAATTGGTGCGTACGCTGTAACATCATAATGTTGAAATGCCCACTGTAGCCTGAGGAGTGGGCCTTATCTGGTGTGGAATGACTGACTAGACCAGATTCACATCAAAGGCATACACTGTGTTATACTGTAAGTTCATTAGTATCTGATTCTGTTCCCTGTGGTGAACACGCACGCACACACACACACACGCACGCACACACAACACACACAACACACACACACACACACACACACACACACACACACACACACACACACACACACACACACACACACACACACACACACACACACACACACACACACACACACACACACACACACACACACACACACACACACGGCCTGTATGGATTCACCCTGCAGGGTTCCTTCTCTGGCTGAGCCCATGGCCACTGATGAGATGACCACAGACAAGTGATGGCCATAAAACCAACGACCAGTAACCGCCAAACAACCGGCCAGCAACCAACCAACAATAAACCCAACAACCTCTACTAAGAGACTGAGGCAAGGCAAGTGCACTCTCAGAAATAAAGTTCCATTTAGAACCATTTGTCCTGTAGGAGAACCCTCTGAAAAAGTTCTATATAGAACCATTTGTCCTGTAGGAAAACCCTCTGAAAAAGTTCCATATAGAACCATTTGTCCCTGTAGGAGAACCCACTGAAAAAGTTCCATTTAGAACCATTTGTCCTGTAGGAGAACCCTCTGAAAAAGTTCCATATAGAACAATTTGTCCCTGTAGGAGAACCCTCTGAAAAAGTTTGAGATTGAACTATTTGTCTTTGTAGGAGAACCCTCTGAAAAAGTTCCATATAGAACAATTTGTCCCTTTGTAGGAGAACCCTCCAGATAGAACTCTTTTTGGATCATATTGAACCCTTTTTGGTTCCATATAGAACCTCTGGTTCCACTGTAAAGGTTCTATTTTCAGACTTTTTTCAGAGGGTTCTCCTACAGGGACAAATATTTTACATATCACTCTTCCTTTCTGAGTGTGGCAACTGGCACTGCAATGAATCCAGACACTGTATGTTCATACACTGAGTGGACAAAACATTAAGATTAACATGCTATTTAAATAACATAGACTGACCAGGTGAATCCATTTGAAAGCTATGATCCCTTATTGATTATTGAGTGTAGATGAAGGGGAGGAGACAGGTTAAAGATATGATCCCTTATTGATGTCACTTGATCCACTTCAATCAGTGTAGATGAAGGGGAGGAGACAGGTTAAAGATATGATCCCTTATTGATGTCACTTGATCCACTTCAATCAGTGTAGATGAAGGGGAGGAGACATATTAAAGAAGGATTTGTAATCCTTGAGACAGTTGAGACATGGACTGTATATATGTGCCATTCAGAGGGTGAATGGGCAAGACAAAATATTGAAGTGCCTTTGAACGCGGTATGGTAGTAGGTGCCAGGCACACTGGTTTGTTTCAAGAACTGCAATGTTGCTGGGTTTTTCACGCTCAACAGTTTCCTGAATGGTCCACCACCCAAAGGACATCCAGCCAATTTGACACAACTGTGGGAAGCATTGGAGTCAACATGGGTAAGCATGGAGTCAGCATGGGTAAGCATCCCTGTGGAACGCTTTCCACACCTTGTAGAGTCCACGCCCAGACACATTGAGGCTGTTCTCAGGGCAAAACGGGTGCAAGTCAATATTAGGAAGGTGTTCTTAATGTTTGGTCTACTCCGTGTATATGCCAGTAGTTAGGTAAGACCAGTACATACTGTACTGTCGTTTGGCAGCGCTGAGAGAAACATATGAAAGTGTAAATAAATATATTAAACAAATAAAATGTGAAGGAACATATTGATTCTCCAACAAATAGAATCACTTTCAGCGATGACAGATACTTAAAGGTTGCTCTTACCTATGGGGATCCAATCAAAGGGCTTCGTCCTCCAGTTGGATTCATCCACACACTCTGACTGCTGAGAAGGACTTCAGACCTGGAACACAAATGAATGAACGTTAGACACAAGCTTGGCCATCCCACCGTAATGCATCTGTCCTGACATAAAGGAAGAACCAGGAGAAGGGAAATGGCACAGAGGAATGTAAACATGCTGTAGTGTGAGGTAGTAAGGGTTGTAAAATGTACAGGGGTATCTAGTTCACATCGCATTTGTTCTGCATGCCCTGGAAATCAACTTTTTACAGATGTGGGGTCTTAATTTGAGCCAGTTTTACAGCAGGAAAATAATCCTGCAGCAAGAGGAAATGTGGATTATTTTGTGGATTCTAATTCCTTGTAGAGGATGATACATTTTTTCCTTAGAGCTAATGAAGTTTGATATTTTAAAAGAGGAAATAACAAACTTTAAAACTAAAATACACTACAAATGTGTATTTCCTGTTGTGCAGGAAAATTCTCAGCAACTTAAAGAGTCATCAAATAAAGATCCTATATCTGTATGTGCAATAATGTTTTTCACCTGAGTGAAAAAAGGACAAAAAATCTAACTTAAAAGGAACTTATTATTAGTTATTTCTTCAAAACAGAAAAACAAAGAGATACTCCAAAGGCCTGAAGAGAAGACATCACACACACACACACACACACACACACACACACACACACACACACACACACACACACACACACACACACACACACACACACACACACACACACACACACACACACACACACACACACACACACTTCATGACTATGAATACCTTATCATAACTACCAGTGAAACAAGCCATTATTTTAAGTTTATTTGAGTTTATTTTATTTTTACAGGGACAGTGCACATTAATCAACGTTTCAGTAAAAGTGACGGTTTTAGCCAGCCGGATAATTTTCAACCGCAGTCCCTGGGCAGGTTATTAAAAACAATTACAATATAGACAATAGCAACATAGGACAAGCAAGACGTAGCATACAGACAGAGCAACATAGGACAAGCAAGACGTAGCATACAGACAGAGCAACATAGGACAAGCAAGACATAGCATACAGACAGAGCAACATAGGACAAGCAAGACGTAGCATACAGACAGAGCAACATAGAACAAGCAAGACGTAGCATACAGACAGAGCAACATAGAACAAGCAAGACGTAGCATACAGACAGAGCAACATAGAACAAGCAAGACGTAGCATACAGACAGAGCAACATAGAACAAGCAAGACGTAGCATACAGACAGAGCAACATAGAACAAGCAAGACATAGCATACAGACAGAGCAACATAGAACAAAAAGCAGCAAGACCAAATTCATAAAAGCAACAAAGTGTTTCCACACCTCACAAGCTACACACAACAGATGACATGGAAAGCGGCAACACACAGTTAGGGATTATGATCACAAATCTGATTGACCTTTAGCCAGGTCTTCAAGCATTTTGTGAAAGTGTGATATGTGGTGCAGTTATGTGTGTCTGATGGCAGTGTATTCCAGACATGGGAAGCTCTCACAGAGAGAAAACGGATTTACTAAAGGTGCTTTTCCTTAAGGGAACTATACAGTCACCTCTCATGGCAGACCTTGTGGATCTGCAGCCATATGTTTGGGTTTTCTGTTTAGCAAAAATACTGAGTGGAGGGGAGCCAGGCCATTTAGGATCTTGAATACAAGACATGCATCGGTGTATTGCACAAGATTTTCCCAACTCAGGAGCTCATGCTTTCTGAGGATGTAACAGTGATGATGGCTATTGGGCTTCCTATCAAGCACTTTGAGAGCCTGTTTGTAGACAGACTGAATAGGTCTTAATGTTGTACAGCAAGCTTGGGCCCAACTAGTCAAGCAGTATGTTAAGTGGGGGAGTATCATAGATTTGAAGTATAGTTTTGCTACCTCTGTAGTCAAACAATTTCGTATAAATCGGAAATTAGCTAGGTTGAATTTGGTTATTTGAATGACCTTTTTCACATGCTTTTTAAAAGAAAGGTTGAAATCAAGTATGATGCCAAGGTACTTAAAATCAGATACCACCTGGAGCTTCGCCCCTGACACACAGACACCTGGCTCGGTAGCATCTGTTGCCCTCTTTGTGAAGAACATGCAAACAGTTATTTTCACACTGAGATACAAACACGAGTCACTGAGCCACTTTGTAACCTGGACCATTACAGTAGTGAGTCACTGAGACAATTTGTAACCTGGACCACTACAGTAAGTGAGTTCTTGTGCAGCTTTTCCCATTTGTGAGAAAGAACATGACAGATAACAAGCATTTATAACCAGATATGTTTCTAAACATAAAACAAGGACATTATAACTGTAGTTAGCTCATTCAGTAACTATTCTAAGTCACCTATGCATCTGGCCCTTTTTAACTCTCTGTTTGACTAAATCATATCAGACAAGCCTTCTCCTGTGATGTGTCCTGAATAGCACCCTATTCCCTACGTAGCTCACACTACTTTGGTCCAGAGCTCTATGGGCCCTGGTCAAAAGTAGTGCGCTGCATAGGGAATAGGGTGCCATTTGGGACGCATACATCCCCATGAAGCAATCAGCAGCAGCTGCTCTCAGGCAGGCAGAAGCAGAGAAAAGCTAACACACTCCAACTACACAGGCCTGACCCCAAGCCCTACACAGTTACTATGGAGACAGAGTGAGCGAGACAGAGAGAGAGAGAGAGAGAGAGAGAGAGAGACAGACAGAGAGACAGACAGAGAGACAGAGAGAGAGAGAGAGAGGGGGGGGGGATGGAGCGAGAGAGAGACAGAGAGAGAGCGAGAGTGAGCGAGAGAGATAGACAGAGAGGGGGGAGAGGGGGAGAGATGGAGAGAGAGAGAGAGGCAGAAAGAGAGCGAGAGAGATAGACAAAGAGAGGTGGGAGGGGTGGGAGAGATGGAGAGAGAGAGAGAGAGAAAGAAAGAAAGAAAAAAAGAAAGAGAGAGAGGGAGAGAGAGAGAGAGAAAGAAAGAGGCAGAGAGGGGGGGTGGAGGAGGAGAGATGAGGAAGCGAGAGCAGGAGACAGAGAGAAGCCGGCATATAAAACATAAAAGCGTTGTGAGTGGGAATCAGTGAAAGAGCATGTATTATTTAGTGTTAAATCTAAAACCGCTACATCATCACAGAGCGGGAAGAGAGGAGAGGAGAAAGGTACCGTGCATATGAATCCACACACACACAGAGAGCCTCCACACAGCTTCCACATCTCCTCTGCTCTAGGACTGTACTGAGGGCTGAGGACACGTACAAACACACACAATATATAATTATATATCAGCATAATGTCGCATAGGGCCATTAACACAAAACTGGTCATCCCTCTCTGGCTAGAGGTGAGGTGTGTGTGTTCCTGCGTGCGTGGAGCAATTGCATTTAAAAATATACAGTTGAAGCCAGAAGCTTACATAGACCTGAAAGCTGAAATAAATCATTCTCTCTACTATTATTCTGACATTTCACATTCTTAAAATAAAGTGGTGATCATAACTGACCTAAGACAGGGAATTTTTGCTGGGATTAAATGTCAGCAAAAAAACTGAGTTTAAATGTATTTGCTAAGGTGTATGTAAACTTCCGACTTCAACTGTATATATATTTAACAAGGAAAGTAAGAACAAATTCTTATTTACAATGATGGCCTACACCGGCCAAACCCGGGCGATGCTGGGCCAATTGTGCGCCGCCCTATGTGACTCACAATCACGTCCGATTGTGACACAGCCTGGATTCGAACCAGGGTGTCTGTAGTGACGCCTCAAGCACTGAGATGCAGTGCCTTAGACAGCAATATGTTTTTGTCTCAAGGCTGTTTGAGGGAGAGATGGAGGGAAGGAAGAACAGAGAAAAGAAAGAATCATGTCTAGAGGTGATTGGTTTATATCATAGGAGACACTATACCTACCAGTCTGTAGATCAGCTGTACTACATTAAAGTTGTGGTAATATAGGAGACACTATACCTACCAGTCAGTAGATCAGCTGTACTACATTAAAGTTGTGGTAATATAGGAGACACTGTACCTACCAGTCAGTAGATCAACTATACAACATTAAAGTTGTGGTAATATAGGAGACACTATACCTACCAGTCTGTAGATCAGCTGTACTACATTAAAGTTGTGGTAATATAGGAGACACTGTACTACATCATTGAAATTAAGAATTTGTTTCTTAACTGACTTGCCTAGTTAAATAAAGGTAAAATAAAATGTAAGGCAGTATTCACCCTGCCGTGTGTGTGTGTGTGTGTGTGTGTGTGTGTGTGTGTGTGTGTGTGTGTGTGTGTGTGTGTGTGTGTGTGTGTGTGTGTGTGTGTGTGTGTGTGTGTGTGTGTGTAGCCTAATCCTATCTGGAAAATCTTTGGAGGTGTCTGTGAAAACAGTGTTTCCTCACACCCAGTCTGTCTACCACCTCCTCCCCCCTCCCTCCCTCCCTCTCTCTCTCTCTATCTCTCTCTCCCCCACCCCTCCCTGTGCCTGCACTGCACACACACCCCGCCCTTCAATACGACCGCATCACACACGCTGGCAGATTAAAAACAATCCTTTGTCCCCCCACAATGTGGGTTAACACACTTCCTGGTGCTCCACAGACTGTCAGACAGACAGACTGTCAGGCAGACAGCACTATGACACAGAGGCTACTATTCAGTCGTTGTGTTAGTCCATATAGGCTTATTACACTGTCTGAGTATATTATAGTCTACAGAAAGCATGACGGGTTCGTTTTATACTCCTGCCAGGTGATTGATAGCGATTTCATTTGGCTTTCAATTAAAAATAATTGTAAGAGCTATAGGGGATTATTTAAATTGAACATTTATATAATGGTCCTTTCACTGGGGAATCAAAAACAGCTGTCATTATACAGAGACTCTATAGACTAGAGGTCATGTACATGGGACATGTTATCTGTTATTATACAGATACTCTATAGACTAGAGGTCATGTACATGGGACACATTATCTGTTATTATACAGAGACTCTATAGACTAGACTCTATAGACTAGAGGTCATGTACATGGGACACGTTATCTGTTATTATACAGAGACTCTATAGACTAGACTGTATAGACTAGACTCTATAGACTAGAGGTCATGTACATGGGAAACATTATCTGTTATTATGCAGAGACTCTATAGACTAGAGGTCATGTACATGGGAAACATTATCTGTTATTATACAGAGACTCTATAGACTAGAGGTCATGTACATGGGAAACGTTATCTGTCATTATACAGAGACTCTATAGACTAGAGGTCATGTACATGGGAAACATTATCTGTTATTATACAGAGACTCTATAGACTAGAGGTCATGTACATGGGAAACATTATCTGTTATTATACAGAGACTCTATAGACTAGAGGTCATGTACATGGGAAACATTATCTGTTATTATACAGAGACTCTATAGACTAGACTCTATAGACTAGAGGTCATGTACATGGGACACGTTATCTGTTATTATACAGAGACTCTATAGACTAGACTGTATAGACTAGACTCTATAGACTAGAGGTCATGTACATGGGAAACATTATCTGTTATTATACAGAGACTCTATAGACTAGAGGTCATGTACATGGGAAACATTATCTGTTATTATACAGAGACTCTATAGACTAGAGGTCATGTACATGGGACACATTATCTGTTATTATACAGAGACTCTATAGACTAGACTGTATAGACTAGACTCCATAGACTAGAGGTCATGTACACGTTATCTGTTATTATACAGAGACTCTATAGACTAGACTGTATAGACTAGACTCCATAGACTAGAGGTCATGTACACGTTATCTGTCATTATACAGAGACTCTATAGACTAGAGGTCATGTACATGGGAAACGTTATCTGTTATTATACAGAGACTCTATAGACTAGACTCTATAGACTAGAGGTCATGTACACGTTATCTGTTATTATACAGAGACTCTATAGACTAGAGGTCATGTACACGTTATCTGTCATTATACAGAGACTCTATAGACTAGAGATCATGTACATGGGAAACGTTATCTGTTATTATACAGAGACTCTATAGACTAGACTCTATAGACTAGAGGTCATGTACATGGGACACGTTATCTGTTATTATACAGAGACTCTATAGACTAGAGGTCATGTACATGGGACATGTTATCTGTTATTATACAGAGACTCTATAGACTAGACTCTATAGACTAGAGGTCATGTACATGGGACATGTTATCTGTTATTATACAGAGACTCTATAGACTAGACTCTATAGACTAGAGGTCATGTACATGGGAAACATTATCTGTTATTATACAGAGACTCTATAGACTAGAGGTCATGTACATGGGACACATTATCTGTTAATATACAGAGACTCTATAGACTAGAGGTCATTTCCCCTCTCTCTGCATCCAGTCTCTCTCTCACACACACACACACACACACACACACACACACACACACACACACACACACACACACACACACACACACACACACACACACACACACACACACACACACACACACACACACACACACACACACACACACACACGTCTCACATTGTTGCCAAAGTGATGTAAAGAGCCGTCTTCAGTACAGGATATATAGACCAATCATCTGTTAGTACAGGAGCTATAGACCAATCATCTGTTAGTACAGGAGCAATAGACCAATCATCTGTTAGTACAGGAGATATAGACCAATCATCTGTTAGTACAGGAGCTGTAGACCAATCATCTGTTAGTACAGGAGCTATAGACCAATCATCTGTTAGTACAGGAGCAATAGACCAATCATCTGTTAGTACAGGAGATATAGACCAATCATCTGTTAGTACAGGAGCTGTAGACCAATCATCTGTTAGTACAGGAGCTATAGACCAATCATCTGTTAGTACAGGAGCTATAGACCAATCATCTGTTAGTACAGGAGCTACAGACCAATCATCTGTTAGTACAGGATATATAGACCAATCATCTGTTAGTACAGGAGCTATAGACCAATCATCTGTTACTACAGTAGCTATAGACCAATCATCTGTTAGTACAGGAGCTATAGACCAATCATCTGTTAGTACAGGAGCTATAGACCAATCATCTGTTAGTACAGGAACTATAGACCAATCATCTGTTAGTGCAGGAGCTATAGACCAATCATCTGTTAGTACAGGAGCTATAGACCAATCATCTGTTAGTACAGTATATATAGACCAATCATCTGTTAGTACAGGAGCTATAGACCAATCATCTGTTAGTACAGGAGCTATAGAACAATCATCTGTTAGTACAGGATATATAGACCAATCATCTGTTACTACAGTATATATAGACCAATCATCTGTTAGTACAGGAGTTATAGAACAATCATCTGTTACTACAGTAGCTATAGACCAGTCATCTGTTACTACAGTAGCTATAGACCAATCATCTGTTACGACAATAGCTATAGACCAATCATCTGTTAGTACAGGAGCTATAGAACAATCATCTGTTAGTACAGGATATATAGACCAATCATCTGTTACTACAGTATATATAGACCAATCATCTGTTACTACAGTAGCTATAGACCAGTCATCTGTTACTACAGTAGCTATAGACCAATCATCTGTTACGACAATAGCTATAGACCAATCATCTGTTAGTACAGGAGCTATTGACCAATCATCTGTTACTACAGGAGTCTGTCCAGTAGCAGCTCTACAACAACGGCAGGTTGAAGCTTCTGGTCAACTGGCACTAATCTATCATTTCATGCACAGAGCCGTCCTCCATTCATTCCCATTCACCACAGAGCCGTCCTCCATTCATTCCCATTCACCACAGAATCGTCCTCCATTCATTCCCATTCACCACAGAATCATCCTCCATTCATTCCCATTCACCACAGAATCATCCTCCATTCATTCCCATTCACCACAGAGCCGTCCTCCATTCATTCCCCTTCACCACAGAATCGTCCTCCATTCATTCCCATTCAACACAGAATCATCCTCCATTCATTCCCATTCACCACAGAATCGTCCTCCATTCATTCCCATTCACCACAGAATCGTCCTCCATTCATTCGCATTCACCACAGAATCGTCCTCCATTCATTCCCATTCACCACAGAGCCGTCCTCCATTCATTCCCATTCACCACAGAATCATCCTCCATTCATTCCCATTCACCACAGAGCCGTCCTCCATTCATTCCCTTCACCACAGAAGTGTCCTCCATTCTTTCCCATTCACCACAGAATTGTCCTCCATTCTTTCCCATTCACCACAGAATCGTCCTCCATTCATTCCCATTCACCACAGAAGTGTCCTCCATTCATTCCCCTTCACCACAGAATCATCCTCCATTCATTCCCATTCACCACAGAATCATCCTCCATTCATTCCCATTCACCACAGAGTATGTCAACTAATCTGCCTCAAAGCCTATTTCTGTGCTGTATTAGCCATATGGTTATGGTGTGTGTGTGTGTGTGTGTGTGTGTGTGTGTGTGTGTGTGTGTGTGTGTGTGTGTGTGTGTGTGTGTGTGTGTGTGTGTGTGTGTGTGTGTGTGTGTGTGTGTGTGTGTG
Source organism: Oncorhynchus nerka (assembly GCF_034236695.1). Classification (NCBI taxonomy): domain Eukaryota; kingdom Metazoa; phylum Chordata; class Actinopteri; order Salmoniformes; family Salmonidae; genus Oncorhynchus; species Oncorhynchus nerka. Next base: position 12,208,094 of record NC_088403.1, read on the forward strand.
TGTGTGTGTGTGTGTGTGTGTGTGTGTGTGTGTGTGTGTGTGTGTGTGTGTGTGTGTGTGTGTGTGTGTGTGTTGCAGTGTCTGGAGCTGTAGTATTCACAGAAAATGACAAACATCTTCATTAAGTGGTCAGGCTGTTTAGGGAACCATGTAGCGTGTGATTGCAAACACACATTTCCTTTGTCATGACTTGACACCTGATTAATTGCGACCAGACTTCCCATATCCCATATGCTGAACATGTTCCCTCCCCCACTGTAATGTATCAATGTAATTAACTCAGATCAACCACACGATTGATCTGTTCTGAATTCTAGGGTGAGGTGTTCCAATAGTCATTATAGGGGAGGACTCTAGTGTCTTTATAGGGGAGGGCTCTAGTGTCTTTATAGGGGAGGATTCTAGTGTCTTTATAGGGGAGGACTCTAGTGTCTTTATAGGGGAAGGACTCTAGTGTCTTTATAGGGGAGGACTCTAGTGTCTTTATAGGGGAGGTCTCTAGTGTCTTTATAGGGGAGGACTCTAGTGTCTTTATAGGGGAGGACTCTAGTGTCTTTATAGGGGAGGGCTCTAGTGTCTTTATAGGGGAGGACTGTAGTGTCTTTATAGGGGAGGTCTCTAGTGTATTTATAGGGGAGGACTCTAGTGTCTTTATAGGGGGAGGGCTCTAGTGTCTTTATAGGGGAGGACTCTAGTGTCTTTATAGGGGAGGGCTCTAGTGTCTTTATAGGGGAGGACTCTAGTGTCTTTATAGGGGGAGGACTCTAGTGTCTTTATAGGGGAAGGACTCTAGTGTCTTTATAGGGGGAGGATTCTAGTGTCTTTATAGGGGGAGGACTCTAGTGTCTTTATAGGGGGAGGACTCTAGTGTCTTTATAGGGGGAGGACTCTAGTGTCTTTATAGGGGGAGGACTCTAGTGTCTTTATAGGGGGAGGATTCTAGTGTCTTTATAGGGGGAGGACTCTAGTGTCTTTATAGGGGGAGGACTCTAGTGTCTTTATAGGGGGAGGACTCTAGTGTCTTTATAGGGGAAGGACTAGTGTCTTTATAGGGGGAGGACTCTAGCGTCTTTATAGGGGGAGGACTCTAGTGTCTTTATAGCCAACAATCAAACCTCCCTTGATCCATTTAGCAGTACATTTCAGGCTAGTTTACAAGATGAAATCCCAACAGAAAGCCATTGCATATGTCTCTACTCTCTACATGATGTACCAGTTGGCAGGCACCATGTACTCTACAGAGAACACAGTGGAAAAACATCACCACTGAGATACATATGAATCCCAGAAGCCTCTTTTTTCCATGCCCACCAGGAAGGAAGAGGGTTATAGTAACATACCATGAAAGGTACCCTTTACCCCATGGCCTTCTACTCCTGTTAAAACTGTCTCATCTAGCCCTGTCTCCCTATCTAGCTCCATCTAGCCCTGTCTCCCTATCTTGCCCCATCTTGCCCTGTCTCCCTATCTAGCTCCATCTAGCCCTGTCTCCCTATCTAGCTCCATCTAGCCCTGTCTCCCTATCTAGCCCCATCTAGCCCTGTCTCCCTATCTATCTCCATCTAGCCCTGTCTCCCCCATCTAGCCCCATCTAGCCCTGTCTCCCTATCTATCTCCATCTAGCCCTGTCTCCCTATCTTGCCCCATCTTGCCCTGTCTCCCTATCTAGCTCCATCTAACCCTGTCTCCCTATCTAGCTCCATCTAGCCCTGTCTCCCTATCTTGCCCCATCTTGCCCTGTCTCCCTATCTAGCTCCATCTAGCCCTGTCTCCCTATCTAGCTCCATCTAGCCCTGTCTCCCTATCTAGCCCCATCTAGCCCTGTCTCCCTATCTATCTCCATCTAGCCCTGTCTCCCTATCTTGCCCCATCTTGCCCTGTCTCCCTATCTAGCTCCATCTAGCCCTGTCTCCCTATCTTGCCCCATCTTGCCCTGTCTCCCTATCTAGCTCCATCTAGCCCTGTCTCCCTATCTTGCCCCATCTTGCCCTGTCTCCCTATCTAGCTCCATCTAACCCTGTCTCCCTATCTAGCCCCATCTAACCCTGTCTCCCTATCTAGCCCCATCTAGCCCTGTCTCCCTATCTATCTCCATCTAGCCCTGTCTCCCTATCTAGCCCATCTAGCCCTGTCTCCCTATCTAGCCTCATCTAACCCTGTCTCCCTATCTAGCCTCATCTAACCCTGTCTCCCTATCTAGCTCCATCTAGCCCTGTCTCCATATCTAGCCCCATCTAACCCTGTCTCCCTATCTAGCTCCATCTAGCCCTGTCTCCCTATCTAGCCCAACTAGCCCTGTCTCCCTATCTAGCCCCATCTAACCCTGTCTCCCTATCTAGCTCCATCTAGCCCTGTCTCCCTATCTAGCTCCATCTAACCCTGTCTCCCTATCTAGCCCCATCTAACCCTGTCTCCCTATCTAGCCCCATCTAACCCTGTCTCCCTATCTAGCTCCATCTAACCCTGTCTCCCTATCTAGCTCCATCTAACCCTGTCTCCCCCGTCTAGCTCCATCTAACCCTGTCTCCCCCATCTAGCTCCATCTAGCCCTGTCTCCCTATCTAGCCCCATCTAGCCCTGTCTCCCTATCTAGCCCCATCTAACCCTGTCTCCCTATCTAGCTCCATCTAACCCTGTCTCCCCCGTCTAGCTCCATCTAACCCTGTCTCCCCCATCTAGCTCCATCAAGCCTTGTCTCCCCATCTAGCTCCATCTAGCCTTCTCTCCCCATCTAGCTCCATCTAGCTCTGTCTCCCCCATCTAGCTCCATCTAGCTCCATCTAGCCTTGTCTCCCCATCTAGCTCCATCTAGCGCTGTCTCCCCCATCTAGCTCCATCTAGCTCCATCTAGCCTCGTCTCCCCATCTATCTCCATCTACCTCCATCTAGCCTTGTCTCCCCATCTAGCTCCATCTAGCTCTGTCTCCCCCATCTAGCTCCATCTAGCCTTGTCTCCCCATCTATCTCCATCTAGCTCCATCTAGCCTGGTCTCCCAATCTAGCTCCATCTAGCTCTGTCTCCCCGATCTAGCTCCATCTAGCTCCATCTAGCCTTGTCTCCCCATCTATCTCCATCTAGCTCCATCTAGCCTTGTCTCCCCATCTATCTCCATCTAGCTCCATCTAGCCTTGTCTCCCAATCTAGCTCCATCTAGCTCTGTCTCCCCCATCTAGCTCCATCTAGCCTTGTCTCCCCATCTATCTCCATCTAGCCTTGTCTCCCCATCTATCTCCATCTAGCTCCATCTAGCCTTACTTAAACAACAGAGTTACACTCTAACCTAAACAACAGAGTTACACTCTAACCTAAACAACAGAGTTACACTCTAACCTAAACAACAGAGTTACACTCCAACCCAAACAACAGAGTTACACTCTAACCCAAACAACAGAGTTACACTCTAACCTAAACAACAGAGTTACACTCTAACCTAAACAACAGAGTTACACTCTAACCTAAACAACAGAGTTACACTCTAACCTAAACAACAGAGGTACACTCCAACCTAAACAACAGAGTTACACTCTAACCTAAACAACAGAGTTACACTCTAACCTAAACAACAGAGTTACACTCCAACCTAAACAACAGAGTTACACTCCAACCTAAACAACAGAGTTACACTCCAACCTAAACAACAGAGTTACACTCAGAGTTAACCTACAGAGTTACACTCTAAACAACAGAGTTACACTAAACAACAGAGTTAACCTAACCTAAACAACAGAGTTACACTCTAACCTAAACAACAGAGTTACACTCTAACCTAAACAACAGAGTTACACTCTAACCTAAACAACAGAGTTACACTCCAACCTAAACAACAGAGTTACACTCCAACCTAAACAACAGAGTTACACTCCAACCTAAACAACAGAGTTACACTCCAACCTAAACAACAGAGTTACACTCTAACCTAAACAACAGAGTTACACTCCAACCTAAACAACAGAGTTACACTCTAACCTAAACAACAGAGTTACACTCCAACCTAAACAACAGAGTTACACTCCAACCTAAACAACAGAGTTACAC
>NC_088403.1:12217129-12329629 GCF_034236695.1 Oncorhynchus nerka
CAGACACTGTATCTAACAACAGAGACACCATGTCAGACACTGTATCTAAAAACAGAGACACCCTGTCAGACACTGTATCTAACAACAGAGACACCATGTCAGACACTGTATCTAACAACAGAGACACCATGTCAGACACTGTATCTAACAACAGAGACACCATGTCAGACACTGTATCTAACCACAGAGACCCTGTCAGACACTGTATCTAACAGACACCATGTCAGACACTGTATCTAACAGACACCCTGTCAGACACTGTATCTAACAACAGAGACCCTGTCAGACACTGTATCTAACAGACACCATGTCAGACACTGTATCTAACAGACACCATGTCAGACACTGTATCTAACAACAGAGACACCATGTCAGACACTGTATCTAACAACAGAGTCCCTGTCAGACACTGTATCTAACAACAGAGACACCATGTCAGACACTGTATCTAACAACAGACACCCTGTCAGACACTGTATCTAACAACAGAGACACCATGTCAGACACTGTATCTAACAACAGAGTCCCTGTCAGACACTGTATCTAACAACAGAACAGAGTCCCTGTCAGACACTGTATCTAACAACAGAGACACCATGTCAGACACTGTATCTAACAACAGAGACACCCTGTATTTAACAACAGAGACACCAGACACTGTATCTAAAAACAGAGACACTGTATCTAACAACAGAGACACCATGTCAGACACTGTATCTAACAACAGAGACACCATGTCAGACACTGTATCTAACAACAGAGACACCATGTCAGACACTGTATCTAACCACAGAGGCACCCTGTCAGACAATGTATCTAACAACAGAGACACCATGTCAGACACTGTATCTAACAACAGAGACACCATGTCAGACACTGTATCTAACAACAGAGACCCTGTCAGACACTGTATCTAACAACAGAGACCCTGTCAGACACTGTATCTAACAACAGAGACACCATGTCAGACACTGTATCTAACAACAGAGACCCTGTCAGACACTGTATCTAACAACAGAGGCACCCTGTCAGACACTGTATCTAACAACAGAGACACCCTGTCAAATACTGTATCTAACAACAGAGACACCCTGTCAGACACTGTATCTAACAACAGAGACACCATGTCAGACACTGTATCTAACAACAGAGACCCTGTCAGACACTGTATCTAACAACAGAGACCCTGTCAGACACTGTATCTAACAACAGAGACACCATGTCAGACACTGTATCTAACAACAGAGACACCATGTCAGACACTGTATCTAACAACAGAGACACCATGTCAGACACTGTATCTAACAACAGAGACACCATGTCAGACACTGTATCTAACAGACACCATGTCAGACACTGTATCTAACAACAGAGACACCATGTCAGACACTGTATCTAACAGACACCATGTCAGACACTGTATCTAACAACAGAGACACCATGTCAGACACTGTATCTAACAACAGAGACACCATGTCAGACACTGTATCTAACAACAGAGGCACCATGTCAGACACTGTATCTAACAACAGAGACACCATGTCAGACACTGTATCTAACAGACACCATGTCAGACACTGTATCTAACAACAGAGACACCATGTCAGACACTGTATCTAACAGACACCATGTCAGACACTGTATCTAACAACAGAGACACCATGTCAGACACTGTATCTAACAACAGAGACACCATGTCAGACACTGTATCTAACAACAGAGACACCATGTCAGACACTGTATCTAACAGACACCATGTCAGACACTGTATCTAACAACAGAGACACCATGTCAGACACTGTATCTAACAACAGAGACACCATGTCAGACACTGTATCTAACAACAGAGACACCATGTCAGACACTGTATCGAACAACAGATACCCTGTCAGACACTGTATCTAACAACAGAGACACCATGTCAGACACTGTATCGAACAACAGAGACACCATGTCAGACACTGTATCTAACCACAGAGACCCTGTCAGACACTGTATCTAACAACAGAGACACCATGTCAGACACTGTATCTAACAACAGAGACACCATGTCAGACACTGTATCGAACAACAGAGACACCATGTCAGACACTGTATCTAACAACAGAGACACCCTGTCAGACACTGTATCTAACAACAGAGACCCTGTCAGACACTGTATCTAACAACAGAGACACCATGTCAGACACTGTATCCACCCTGTCAGACACTGTATCTAACAACAGAGAGACACTGTATCTAACAACAGAGACACCATGTCAGACACTGTATCTAACAGACACCAAGTCAGACACTGTATCTAACAACAGAGACACCCTGTCAGACACTGTATCTAACAGACACCATGTCAGACACTGTATCTAACAACAGAGACCCTGTCAGACACTGTATCTAACAACAGAGACACCATGTCAGACACTGTATCTAACAGACACCATGTCAGACACTGTATCTAACAGACACCATGTCAGACACTGTATCTAACAACAGAGGCGTCTGACATGGTGTCTCCACTACCTGATATCCACTCTGATATTATCTGGTCTCTATTCAACGTCAGCCAGACAGACTACAACAACACCAGCAGGAAGGAACAAGGCAGACTCTTCTCCTACCTCCACTCCCTAAGCCAAGCACTTCAACGTGCATTAGGGGTTAGTGAGTAGAAGGAAATGGTATTGACTCAACGGCCACTAGCTATTTGACACAGCAGTATGAACTGAGACATAGGTGAGGTGTACTGGGGTGAAAGGTGATTGAATGTGTGTGTGCACATGTCTGGAGGAAAGCACAGTGACTGCTTCACCTCAGACACAGCAGACTCTTCAAATGTATCGAACAATTGTGTGTCTGACAGACTGCAACAACCAACACAGAGGAAAGGCCAACAGCAGAGCTTTCTGTTTAAAGGGTTATAACAAATACAGCAGGGTTCAATATGTTGATGTTCAGGTGTGAAGTCCTCTCCAATATCCCTCTCCTTCACACAGCATGGCAGTAAGGTGAATCAGGGGGAAGCTAGCTGTAGAGTGCTGAGATCAGTCTTTAACTATTCCCCACAACCTCTCTTCTCTCTCCAGTCACTGTGCTGAGATCAGTCTTTAACTATTCCCCCCACCTCGCTTCTCTCTCCTCTCTCTTCTCTCTCCAGTCACTGTGCTGAGATCAGTCTTTAACTATTCCCCCACCTAAGCTTCTCTCTCCTCTCTCTTCTCTCTCCAGTCACTGTGACTCAACGGCCACTAGCTATTTGACACAGCAGTATGAACTGAGACTGAGATCAGTCAGTCTTTAACTATTCCCCCACCTCTCTTCTCTCTCCTTTCTCTTCTCTCTCCAGTCACTGTGCTGAGATCAGTCTTTAACTATTCCCCCACCCTTCTTCTCTCTCCAGTCACTGTGCTGAGATCAGTCTTTAACTATTCCCCCACCTCTCTTCTCTCTCCAGTCACTGTGCTGAGATCAGTCTTTAACTATTCCCCCACCTCTCTTCCTCTCCTCCTCTCTTCTCTCTCCAGTCACTGTGCTGAGATCAGTCTTTAACTATTCCCCCCACCTCTCTTCTCTCTCCAGTCACTGTGCTGAGATCAGTCTTTAACTATTCCCCCACCCTCTTCTCTCTCCAGTCACTGTGCTGAGATCAGTCTTTAACTATTCCTCTTCTCTCTCTCTTCTCTCTCCAGTCACTGTGCTGAGATCAGTCTTTAACTATTCCCCCACCTCTCTTCTCTCTCCAGTCACTGTGCTGAGATCAGTCTTTAACTATTCCCCCACCTCTCTTCTCTCTCCTCTCTTTTTCTCTCCAGTCACTGTGCTGAGATCAGTCTTTAACTATTCCCCCCACCTCTCTTCTCTCTCCAGTCACTGTGCTGAGATCAGTCTTTAACTATTCCCCCACCTCTCTTCTCTCTCCAGTCACTGTGCTGAGATCAGTCTTTAACTATTCCCCCCCTCTCTCTTCTCTCTCCAGTCACTGTGCTGAGATCAGTCTTTAACTATTCCCCCACCTCTCTTCTCTCTCCAGTCACTGTGCTGAGATCAGTCTTTAACTATTCCCCCACCTATTCTCCCCACTCTCCAGTCACTGTGCTGAGATCAGTCTTTAACTATTCTCTCTTCTCTCTCCAGTCACTGTGCTGAGATCAGTCTTTAACTATTCCCCCCACCTCTCTTCTCTCTCCTCTCTTTTCTCTCTCCAGTCACTGTGCTGAGATCAGTCTTTAACTATTCCCCCACCTCTCTTCTCTCTCCAGTCAGTGTGCTGAGATCAGTCTTTAACTATTCCCCCCACCTCGCTTCTCTCTCCAGTCACTGTGCTGAGATCAGTCTTTAACTATTCCCCCCACCTCTCTTCTCTCTCCAGTCAGTGTGCTGAGTAATCGTGTTGTTTCATTCTGTGTCACAATGTGTATTTGAATGCAGGTCAGTGATGCCTGTAGTAATGTCAGTTTGGTTCATGGAAATGAGGATGTGGAGGGACAGAGAGACCCAGACGCAGTTTGCATGTGGTGCTGTGTGTGTGTGCGTGTGTGGGATCTGTGATTTCTCCTAGCCAGGGGCATCATGTCATGCTACAGTGAGCCCAGGGCCACAAACAGCGGGCAAATGACATGACTGACCCCTCAAGCCTGACAGCATACAAATACGGCTAATGACAAATCCTATTGTCCTGATCCATGATTGTTTTAGTAACCAGTCCAGGTGCTTGTAGTCATTATAGTCACCAGAACAGGGAGCAGCAGGAACATTATGTACTGTCCTCTGGTCATCCATTAAGTGTTTATTGTTAGTCATGTAGAGGCGAGTATTTAGGCGAGGTGCTGGCTAGCGGAGTGGAACTCTTAAACACATAAAGGAGAGCCGCACACTCTAGAAGCTCAAAAACATTTATGTCCAACGTTTCGCCAGACAAGCTGTCTTCATCAGGGTTTATACATGTACCTGAATGAACAATGTCAGAGCACTTCAGAGGGACATGTCACAAGGGGTTATTCACTGTGTGTACTGACCTGAGATCAGTCAACATGTACCTGAATTAACAATGTCAGAGCACTTCAGAGGGACATGTCACAAGGGGTTATTCACTGTGTGTACTGACCTGAGATCAGTCAACATGTACCTGAATTAACAATGTCAGAGCACTTCAGAGGGACATGTCACAAGGGGTTATTCACTGTGTGTACTGACCTGAGATCAGTCAACATGTACCTGAATTAACAATGTCAGAGCACTTCAGAGGGACATGTCACAAGAGGTTATTCACTGTGTGTACTGACCTGAGATCAGTCAACATGTACCTGAATTAACAATGTCAGAGCACTTCAGAGGGACATGTCACAAGGGGTTATTCACTGTGTGTACTGACCTGAGATCAGTCAACAAAAACACACCTTTTTACAAAGGACTGTCCTCACATGCAGGTCAGAGGACACGGGGACACGCAGTGTACAAATTGTTAGGCCTGATCTAACCGTTATAACCACCTCCTCTTCCTCTTGACCAATAACGTGATATCCCAGTCCTAACAACCCACATGGATCAACTGAAGGTCCATTGCCTCCAGCAGAGAAATGGCCAGACAGACCACTTTAACCTCTGGTCTTAATGAGAGATGGTGGTCGAAGCCAGACTATGGCCTTCAAGGCCTTCAGGGCCTGGGGAGTGGGTAGACACTCCTGCCCACTTTGGATGATCGATCTGGGGACCCCTTAGCCTTAGGGCTGACTGGAGGCCTGGCCTTGAGCAAGCTAAGCTGCCCTGGTCTCTGACTATTCTGACAAGGCTTCTAGCATTTATATAAGACATTAGACACACAGGGATCAGTACAGGAGGCACAGCTGTTGGTCAAAAGCAGTGCACTCTGTGGGGAATTGGGTGTCATTTGGCTTTGATTTCTGTGAACTGAAGAGAGCCTACACAGTTTCCGGGACCAGGTAGATATATTAAACAGTCTCCAGTACCAGATATATATATTAAACAGTCTCCAGTACCAGATAGATATATTAAACAGTATCCAGTACCAGGTAGATATATTAAACAGTCTCCAGTACCATATATATATTAAACAGTCTCCAGTACCAGATATATATATTAAACAGTCTCCAGTACCAGATAGATATATTAAACAGTATCCAGTACCAGGTAGATATATTAAACAGTCTCCAGTACCAGATATATATTAAACAGTCTCCAGTACCAGATATATATTAAACAGTCTCCAGTACCAGATATATATTAAACAGTCTCCAGTACCAGATATATATTAAACAGTCTCCAGTACCAGATATATATTAAACAGTCTCCAGTACCAGATATATATTAAACAGTCTCCAGTACCAGATATATATTAAACAGTCTCCAGTACCAGATAGATATATTAACAGTCTCCAGTACCAGATATATATTAAACAGTCTCCAGTACCAGATATATATTAAACAGTCTCCAGTACCAGATATATATTAAACAGTCTCCAGTACCAGGTAGATATATTAACAGTCTCCAGTACCAGATATATATATTAAACAGTCTCCAGTACCAGATAGATATATTAACAGTCTCCAGGACCAGATAGATATATTAAACAAACAGTCTCCAGTACCAGATATATATTAACAGTCTCCAGTACCAGATATATATTAAACAGTCTCCAGTACCAGATAGATATATTAAACAGTCTCCAGTACCAGATAGATATATTAAACAAACAGTCTCCAGTACCAGATAGATATATTAAACAGTCTCCAGTACCAGATAGATATATTAAACAGTCTCCAGTACCAGATAGATATATTAAACAAACAGTCTCCAGGACCAGGTAGATATATTAACAGTCTCCAGTACCAGATATATATTAAACAGTCTCCAGTACCAGATATATATATTAAACAGTCTCCAGTACCAGATATATATTAAACAGTCTCCAGTACCAGATAGATATATTAAACAGTCTCCAGTACCAGATAGATATATTAAACAAACAGTCTCCAGGACCAGGTAGATATATTAACAGTCTCCAGTACCAGATATATATTAAACAGTCTCCAGTACCAGATATATATTAAACAGTCTCCAGTACCAGATATATATTAAACAGTCTCCAGTACCAGATATATATTAAACAGTCTCCAGTACCAGATATATATTAAACAGTCTCCAGTACCAGATATATATATTAAACAAACAGTCTCCAGGACCAGGTAGATATATTAACAGTCTCCAGTACCAGATATATATACAGTGCCTTGCGAAAGTATTCGGCCCCCTTGAACTTTGCGACCTTTTGCCACATTTCAGGCTTCAAACATAAATATATAAAACTGTATTTTTTTGTGAAGAATCAACAACAAGTGGGACACAATCATGAAGTGGAACGACATTTATTGGATATTTCAAACTTTATTAACAAATCAAAAACTGAAAAATTGGGCGTGCAAAATTATTCAGCCCCTTTACTTTCAGTGCAGCAAACTCTCTCCAGAAGTTCAGTGAGGATCTCTGAATGATCCAATGTTGACCTAAATGACTAATGATGATAAATACAATCCACCTGTGTGTAATCAAGTCTCCGTATAAATGCACCTGCACTGTGATAGTCTCAGAGGTCCGTTAAAAGCGCAGAGAGCATCATGAAGAACAAGGAACACACCAGGCAGGTCCGAGATACTGTTGTGAAGAAGTTTAAAGCCGGATTTGGATACAAAAATATTTCCCAAGCTTTAAACATCCCAAGGAGCACTGTGCAAGCGATAATATTGAAATGGAAGGAGTATCAGACCACTGCAAATCTACCAAGACCTGGCCGTCCCTCTAAACTTTCAGCTCATACAAGGAGAAGACTGATCAGAGATGCAGCCAAGAGGCCCATGATCACTCTGGATGAACTGCAGAGATCTACAGCTGAGGTGGGAGACTCTGTCCATAGGAGAACAATCAGTAGTATATTGCACAAATCTGGCCTTTATGGAAGAGTGGCAAGAAGAAAGCCATTTCTTAAAGATATCCATAAAAAGTGTTGTTTAAAGTTTGCCACAAGCCACCTGGGAGACACACCAAACATGTAGAAGAAGGTGCTCTGGTCAGATGAAACAAAATTGAACTTTTTGGCAACAATGCAAAACGTTATGTTTGGCGTAAAAGCAACACAGCTCATCACCCTGAACACACCATCCCCACTGTCAAACATGGTGGTGGCAGCATCATGGTTTGGGCCTGCTTTTCTTCAGCAGGGACAGGGAAGATGGTTAAAATTGATGGGAAGATGGATGGAGCCAAATATAGGACCATTCTGGAAGAAAACCTGATGGAGTCTGCAAAAGACCTGAGACTGGGACGGAGATTTGTCTTCCAACAAGACAATGATCCAAAACATAAAGCAAAATCTACAATGGAATGGTTCAAAAATAAACATATCCAGGTGTTAGAATGGCCAAGTCAAAGTCCAGACCTGAATCCAATCGAGAATCTGTGGAAAGAACTGAAAACTGCTGTTTACAAATGCTCTCCATCCAACCTCACTGAGCTCGAGCTGTTTTGCAAGGAGGAATGGGAAAAAATGTCAGTTTCTCGATGTGCAAAACTGATAGAGACATACCCCAAGCGACTTACAGCTGTAATCGCAGCAAAAGGTGGCGCTACAAAGTATTAACTTAAGGGGGCTGAATAATTTTGCACGCCCAATTTTTCAGTTTTTGATTTGTTAAAAAAGTTCGAAATATCCAATAAATGTCGTTCCACTTCATGATTGTGTCCCACTTGTTGTTGATTCTTCACAAAAAAATACAGTTTTATATCTTTATGTTTGAAGCCTGAAATGTGGCAAAAGGTCGCAAAGTTCAAGGGGGCCGAATACTTTCGGAAGGCACTGTATTAACAGTCTCCAGTACAATATATATATATATATATATATATATATATATATATATATATATATATATATATTAAACAGTCTCCAGTACCAGATAGATATATTAACAGTCTCCAGTACCAGATATATATATTAACAGTATCCAGCACCAGATAGATATATTAAACAGTCTCCAGTACCAGATATATATATTAACAGTCTCCAGTACCAGATATATATATTAACAGTATCCAGTACCAGGTAGATATATTAAACAGTCTCCAGTACCAGATAGATATATGAAACAGTCTCCAGTACCAGATATATATATTAACAGTCTCCAGTACCATATATATATATATATTAACAGTCTCCAGTACCAGATATATATATTAACAGTATCCAGTACCAGATAGATATATTAAACAGTCTCCAGTACCAGATAGATATATTAAACAGTCTCCAGTACCAGGTAGATATATTAAACAGTCTCCAGTACCAGATATATATATTAACAGTCTCCAGTACCATATATATATATTAAACAGTCTCCTGTACCAGCTAGATATGTCAGACAATGTAGTATATAAAGGGTTTAGCCAACAGGAGACAGAGCTGTTGGGGTTGAGTTGGGATGGGCTCGCCCAGACAGTACATGACAGTGTCTGGGTTTCCTGGAGACACAGGAAGTGGTACATCTGTTGGCTTTGAGTTGGGATGGGCTCTCCCAGACAGTACATGACAGTGTCTGGGTTTCCTGGAGACACAGGAAGTGGTACATCTGTTGGCTTTGAGTTGGGATGGGCTCTCCCAGACAGTACATCACAGTGTCTGGGTTTCCTGGAGACACAGGAAGTGGTACATCTGTTGGGGTTGAGTTGGGATGGGCTCTCCCAGAAAGTACATGACAGTGTCTGGGTTTCCTGGAGACACAGGAAGTGGTACATCTGTTACCGCCACCAGATAAAAATGAATTCTGTATATTTTTTCAATCTGTGAGGAAAGAAATGATGCAGTGTTTTTAACCCTAAAGGCATGTGCTGTGAGTGGAGTCTTAGCATGTGAAGGGCCAACACACAGCACATGGAACGTGACTACAGTGGTGCTATCTCTATCTCCATCTCTCTCTGTCTTTCAGTCTCAGTGCACATCTGTCTGCGCAGAACACACACACACACTATTCACAACCCACGAGACAGTGGCTACACACACACACACACACACACACACACACACACACACACACACACACACACACACTCACTCTGTGTGCAGACCTGTAGTCTCCATGAGCCCATCTCTCTGAAAAAGACACTTCAGTCACAAACGCTGTGGCAGCTCTTGACAGTCCCACTGCTTTAGAAGAGATACTATCAGGGCTAATGAAAGGACAGTGAGCAGCCAGACATACTGCAGCCAGGCAATCTGCAGCCACGCATACTGCAGCCAGACATACTGCAGCCAGGCATACTGCAGCCAGGCATACTGCAGCCAGACATACTGCAGCCAGGAATACTGCAGCCAGACATACTTCAGCCAGGCATACTGCAGCCAGACATACAGCAGCCAGACATACAGCAGCCAGACATACAGCAGCCAGACATACTCTACTGCAGCCAGACATACTGCAGCCAGACATACTGCAGCCAGACATACTGTACTGCAGCCAGACATACAGCAGCCAGACATACAGCAGCCAGACATACTCTACTGCAGCCAGACATACAGCAGCCAGACATACTCTACCGCAGCCAGGCATACTGCAGCCAGACATACTGCAGCCAGGCATACTGCAGCCAGACATACTGCAGCCAGACATACTGTACTGCAGCCAGACATACTGTACTGCAGCCAGACATACTGCACTGCAGCCAGACATACTGCACTGCAGCCAGACATACTGTACTGCAGCCAGACATACTGCACTGCAGCCAGACATACTCTACTGCAGCCAGACATACTGTACTGCAGCCAGACATACTGCAGCCAGACATACAGCAGCCAGACATACTTTACTGCGGCCAGACATACTGTACTGCAGCCAGACACACTGTACTGCAGCCAGACATACTCTACTGCAGCCAGACATACTGCACTGCAGCCAGACATACTGCACTGCAGCCAGACGTACTCGACTGCAGCCAGACACACTGTACTGCAGCCAGGCACACTGTACTGCAGCCAGACATACTGTACTGCAGCCAGACATACTGTACAGCAGCCAGATGTACTGTACTGCAGCCAGACATACTGCACTGCAGCCAGACATACTGCACTGCAGCCAGACGTACTCTACTGCAGCCAGACATACTGTACAGCAGCCAGATGTACTGTACTGCAGCCAGACATACTGCACTGCAGCCAGACGTACTCTACTGCAGCCAGACATACTGCACTGCAGCCAGACGTACTCTACTGCAGCCAGACATACTGCACTGCAGCCAGCCGTACTCTACTGCAGCCAGACATACTGTACTGCAGCCAGACATACTGCAGCCAGACATACTGTACTGCAGCCAGACATACTGTACTGCAGACAGACATACTGCACTGCAGCCAGACATACTGTACTGCAGCCAGACATACTGCAGCCAGACATACTGTACTGCAGCCAGACATACTGTACTGCAGACAGACATACTGCACTGCAGCCAGACATACTGCACTGCAGCCAGACATACTGTACTGCAGCCAGACATACTGCAGCCAGACATACTGCACTGCAGCCAGACATACTGTACTGCAGCCAGACATACTGTACTGCAGACAGACATACTGCACTGCAGCCAGACATACTCTACTGCAGCCAGACATACTGTACTGCAGACAGACATACTGCACTGCAGCCAGACATACTGCAGACAGACATACTGCACTGCAGCCAGACACAGTGTTTATTATTGCTAGTTCAGTTCCACTACAAACTGTATGATTATAAATGTTAAAGTGTTCTGCTGCACTAAGTGATCTTATCTTTTAGATCTATTCCAACAGTTATTTTAAATAGTCTCATTAAGCCGTTCACCTAAAGCCATGTAAGTAAATGCATGTTTTTCCAGTTCCCAGAGAAACACAGTGCTATAGCAATCTCTATGGCAACACCAGTCTTCACTTATTCTGAGGAGAAATGTCTGTTTCCAATTGATGTTAGAGGAACCAATGTGTTCAACCTGATCTAGCAGAGGGTTAGAGGAACCAATGTGTTCAACCTGATCTAGCAGAGTGTTAGAGGAACCAATGTGTTCAACCTGATCTAGCAGAGTGTTAGAGGAAGCCATGTGTTCAACCTGATCTAGCAGAGTGTTAGAGGAAGCCATGTGTTCAACCTGATCTAGCAGAGTGTTAGAAGCCATGTGTTCAACCAGAGTGTTAGAGGAAATGTGTTCAACCTGATCTAGCAGAGTGTTAGAGGAACCAATGTGTTCAACCTGATCTAGCAGAGTGTTAGAGGAAGCCATGTGTTCAACCTGATCTAGCAGAGTGTTAGAGGAACCAATGTGTTCAACCTGATCTAGCAGAGTGTTAGAGGAAGCCATGTGTTCAACCTGATCTAGCAGAGTGTTAGAGGAACCAATGTGTTCAACCTGATCTAGCAGAGGGTTAGAGGAAGCCATGTGTTCAACCTGATCTAGCAGAGTGTTAGAGGAACCAATGTGTTCAACCTGATCTAGCAGAGGGTTAGAGGAGAGGCCATGTGTTCAACCTGATCTAGCAGAGTGTTAGAGGAAGCCATGTGTTCAACCTGATCTAGCAGAGGGTTAGAGGAAGCCATGTGTTCAACCTGATCTAGCTGAGGGTTAGAGGAAGCCATGTGTTCAACCTGATCTAGCAGAGGGTTAGAGGAACCAATGTGTTCAACCTGATCTAGCAGAGGGTTAGAGGAACCAATGTGTTCAACCTGATCTAGCAGAGGGTTAGAGGAACCAATGTGTTCAACCTGATCTAGCAGAGTGTTAGAGGAAGCCATGTGTTCAACCTGATCTAGCAGAGTGTTAGAGGAAGCCATGTGTTCAACCTGATCTAGCAGAGGGTTAGAGGAAGCCATGTGTTCAACCTGATCTAGCTGAGGGTTAGAGGAAGCCATGTGTTCAACCTGATCTAGCAGAGGGTTAGAGGAAGCCATGTGTTCAACCTGATCTAGCAGAGGGTTAGAGGAAGCCATGTGTTCAACCTGATCTAGCAGAGGGTTAGAGGAAGCCATGTGTTCAACCTGATCTAGCAGAGGGTTAGAGGAAGCCATGTGTTCAACCTGATCTAGCAGAGGGTTAGAGGAAGCCATGTGTTCAACCTGATCTAGCAGAGTGTTAGAGGAACCAATGTGTTCAACCTGATCTAGCAGAGGGTTAGAGGAACCAATGTGTTCAACCTGATCTAGCAGAGTGTTAGAGGAACCAATGTGTTCAACCTGATCTAGCAGAGTGTTAGAGGAACCAATGTGTTCAACCTGATCTAGCAGAGGGTTAGAGGAACCAATGTGTTCAACCTGATCTAGCAGAGTGTTAGAGGAACCAATGTGTTCAACCTGATCTAGCAGAGTGTTAGAGGAACCAATGTGTTCAATCAGTCAATGCCTTACATATCCACTATATCTGATACAGGCTATCAGTCAATGCCTTACATATCCACTATATCTGATACAGGCTATCAGTCAATGCCTTACATATCCACTGTATCTGATACAGGCTATCAGTCAATGCCTTACATATCCACTATATCTGATACAGGCTATCAGTCAATGCCTTAAAGTGTCACTCCAGGGGTTCAATGCAGGAGTGACACATGTCAGAGCTGTCGTAGGGGGACTGTGCCAGTGCCTGCTGGTTTTCCATGCAACAGAGAAAGTACACAGTACTCAAAACTAAAACAGTACTCAAAACTAGTGTCGCATAAAATGCAGGCAATTCCAGTTCTCTGCTAGGTTATATTGGAATCGAAGTCGGCATCAGGAGAGGATTTTGATGAGGGAAAACCAGGTTCCAAAACAATGGATTACAACGACAGTACAAGGAAGCTTGATGCAAACAGCACTCAGATGAGCAAAATGAAAAGGATATTGATAGTCAGACAAATTCTAGTCAATTCATCTATAATTCATTGTACTGTAGTCGTTTTTTAAAAACCTCATCTGTGGACTGACTTTGGCATCCCGAGGCGGTAACAGTGTGAATAGGCAATGATGAAAGGAGACATTTTTGCATATCTGTGCAAGAGTTAATCAATTATTTAAAAAAGTTATCTTACTGCCACAATCCTTGAGGGATTATCGTACATGCTAGACAGGACCTTGACACACCAACCAGGCACATGTAGAGGTTGGACACAGTGTACACTAGACAATGAGAGAGCCCTATATCATCATTTCTAACTCTGATTGAATAGGATGTCTTTTTTCTTTTTTACCCCGTTTTCTCCCCAATTTCGTATCCAATTGTTTTAGTAGCTACTATCTTGTCTCATCGCTACTACTCCCGTACGGGCTCAGGAGAGACGAAGGTTGAAAGTCATGCGTCCTCCGATACACAACCCAACCAAGCCGCACTGCTTCTTAACACAGTGCGCATCCAACCCGGAAGTCAGCCGCACCAATGCGCCGGAGGAAACACCGTGCACCTGGCCACCTTGGTTAGCGCACACTGCGCCCAGCCCGCCACAGGAGTCGCTGGTGCGCGATGAGACAAGGACACCCCTACCGACCAAGCCCTCCCTAACCCGGGTGACGCTAGGCCAATTGTGCGTCGCCCCACGGACATCCCGGTCGCGACAGAGCCTGGGCGCGAACCCAGGGACTCTGATGGCACAGCTGGCGCTGCAGTACAGCGCCCTTAACCACTGCGCCACCCGGGAGGCCCTAGAATAGGATGTCTAAGGTAATGTAGGCCAGACTTACGTTCCAGATACATCTCCCAGAGCAATTACCAAATACCTAGAGCTTTGGAGAGAAAGAAACAACATTCCCATGTGCAGTAGGACAACCCCTGTCATAAAGGACCCTACAGTGCAGTAGCACCACCCCTGTCATGAAGGACCCTACAGTGCAGTAGCACCACCCCTGTCATAAAGGACCCTACAGTGCAGTAGCACAACCCCTGTCATAAAGGACCCTACAGTGCAGTAGAACCACCCCTGTCATAAAGGACCCTACAGTGCAGTAGGACAACCCCTGTCATAAAGGACCCTACAGTGCAGTAGCACCACCCCTGTCATAAAGGACTCTACAGTGCAGTAGCACAACCCCTGTCATAAAGGACCCTACAGTGCAGTAGCACAACCCATGTCATAGAGGACCCTACAGTGCAGTAGCACAACCCATGTCAGAGGACCCTACAGTGCAGTAGGACAACCCCTGTCATAAGGGACCCTACAGTGCAGTAGGACAACCCCTGTCATAAAGGACCCTACAGTGCATTAGCACCACCCCTGTCATAAAGGATTCTACAGTGCAGTAGCACAACCCCTGCCATAAAGGACCATACAGTGCAGTAGCACAACCCCTGTCATAAAGGACCCTACAGTGCATTAGCACCACCCCTGTCATAAAGGACCCTACAGTGCAGTAGCACCACCCCTGTCATAAAGGACCCTACAGTGCAGTAGCACAACCCCTGTCATAAAGGACTCTACAGTGCAGTAGGACAACCCCTGTCATAAAGGACCCTACAGTGCAGTAGCACAACCCCTGTCATAAAGGACCATACAGTGCAGTAGCACCACCCCTGTCATAAAGGACCCTACAGTGCAGTAGGACACCCCTGTCATAAAGGACTCTACAGTGCAGTAGCACAACCCCTGTCATAAAGGATTCTACAGTGCAGTAGCACAACCCCTGTCATAAAGGATTCTACAGTGCAGTAGCACAACCCCTGTCATATAGGACTCTACAGTGCAGTAGGACAACCCCTGTCATAAAGAACCCTACAGTGTAGTAGCACAACCCCTGTCATATAGGACTCTACAGTGCAGTAGCACCACCCCTGTCATAAAGGACCCTACAGTGTAGTAGCACAACCCCTGTCATATAGGACTCTACAGTGCAGTAGGACAACCCCTGTCATAAAGGACCCTACAGTGCAGTAGGACAACCCCTGTCATAAAGGACCCTACAGTGCAGTAGGACAACCCCTGTTATAAATGACTCTACAGTGCAGTAGGACAACCCCTGTCATAAAGGACCCTAGAGTGCAGTAGGACAACCCCTGTCATAAAGGACTCTACAGTGCAGTAGCACAACCCCTGTCATAAAGGATTCTACAGTGCAGTAGCACAACCCCTGTCATAAAGGATTCTACAGTGCAGTAGCACAACCCCTGTCATATAGGACTCTACAGTGCAGTAGGACAACCCCTGTCATAAAGAACCCTACAGTGTAGTAGCGCAACCCCTGTCATATAGGACTCTACAGTGCAGTAGGACAACCCCTGTCATAAAGGACCCTACAGTGCAGTAGGACAACCCCTGTCATAAAGGACCCTACAGTGCAGTAGGACAACCCCTGTTATAAATGACTCTACAGTGCAGTAGGACAACCCCTGTCATAAAGGACCCTACAGTGCAGTAGGACAACCCCTGTCATAAAGGACCCTACAGTGCAGTAGGACAACCCCTGTCATAAAGGACTCTACAGTGCAGTAGGACAACCCCTGTCATAAAGGACCCTACAGTGCAGTAGGACAACCCCTGTCATAAAGGACCCTACAGTGCAGTAGGACAACCCCTGTCATAAAGGACCCTACAGTGCAGTAGGACAACCCCTGTCATAAAGACCCTACAGTGCACAACCCCTGTTATAAATGACTCTACAGTGCAGTAGGACAACCCCTGTTATAAACGACTCTACAGTGCAGTAGGACAACCCCTGTCATAAAGGACCCTACAGTGCAGTAGGACAACCCCTGTCATAAAGGACCCTACAGTGCAGTAGGACAACCACTGTCATATAGGACTCTACAGTGCAGTAGGACAACCCCTGTTATAAATGACTATACAGTGCAGTAGGACAACCCCTGTCATAAAGGACCATACAGTGCAGTAGCACAACCCCTGTCATAAAGGATTCTACAGTGCAGTAGCACCACCCCTGTCATAAAGGATTCTACAGTGCAGTAGCACCACCCCTGTCATAAAGGACCCTACAGTGCAGTAGGACAACCCCTGTCATATAGGACTCTACAGTGCAGTAGGACAACCCCTGTCATAAAGGACCCTACAGTGCAGTAGGACAACCCCTGTCATAAAGGATTCTACAGTGCAGTAGCACCACCCCTGTCATAAAGGACCCTACAGTGCAGTAGCAGTAGCACCACCCCTGTCATAAAGGACCCTACAGTGCAGTAGGACAACCCCTGTCATAAAGGACCCTACAGTGCAGTAGGACAACCCCTGTTATAAATGACTCTACAGTGCAGTAGGACAACCCCTGTCATATAGGACTCTACAGTGCAGTAGGACAACCCCTGTTATAAATGACTCTACAGTGCAGTAGGACAACCCCTGTTATAAATGACTCTACAGTGCAGTAGGACAACCCCTGTTATAAATGACTCTACAGTGCAGTAGGACAACCCCTGTTATAAATGACTCTACAGTGCAGTAGGACAACCCCTGTTATAAATGACTCTACAGTGCAGTAGGACAACCCCTGTTATAAATGACTCTACAGTGCAGTAGGACAACCCCTGTTATAAATGACTCTACAGTGCAGTAGGACAACCCCTGTTATAAATGACTCTACAGTTTACTTTACTATCTTTATTTTTTACAACGTCTGGTTTGCTTAATATAAAGAATTTGAAATGATTTATACTTTTACTTTTGATATTTAAGTATATTTAAAACCAAATACTTTGACTTTTTCTCAAGTAGGATTTTACTGGGTGACTTTCACTTTTGCTTAAGTCATTTTCTATTAAGGTATCTTTACTTTTACTCAACTATGACAATTGGGTACTTTTTCCACCACTGCTGTTTCCTAGCTGTATCATGTCTACTCTGCTACTGTAGCTAGTGATATTATTTCATGTGTGTGTGTGATCCAACACTTACACCACACTCCCAAGATATCTGATCCCAGGACAGGAGTGACCTCACATAATAAGGGAAAGACGAGACACTACCGTGGGAAAACGATGTGATATCCATTCCACATCATTCAGTTACATTACCCTCACTACTGGTCCTATTGTGAAGTAATACATTCTATGGTGCAGTAGCAATGGCTGACCTGTTTCCCACTACTTAATAGAGTTATATCTTTCAGCCAATACGCTCACATCATACTAGCTCCTGCATAGAACAGGCTGTACAGACTGTAGCAGCTTTGACTTTGTTACAGAACGTTCACGTTTTGCATATTTCATTAAATAAAAGCGATGAGACTGAAGCTGAGCACGAGGTAACAATGAGGAAGGGGTTATTCTCATCTAACAGGTGGATCAAACTGTAGGAGTGAAAACAACAACTGTGAGACGCAGTCCTAACTGAGAGTGGGTAGACAGGCGGGCAGTGTGTTGCAAAGTGTTTACAGAGAGCTGGGTAAGGGTTAAGTAGGCTTTGTGACTAAGAGATCAGAGTGGAGGGAGAGGAGGAGAGAGAGGAGGAGAGAGAGTGGGCTGAGGGTAAATACCAGATCTGTCTCTGCAAGCCTGGGAAAATACTGGGCACCAGCACCATGACACGGTGCACAGCAAAGAATACATCCAGCACACAACCATATGAACATAGCATAGCCCAGTGTTTCCCAGCTCCAGTCCTCCAGAACCACCAACAGTACTCTACAGCAGTGTTTCCCTCCTCCAGTACCACCAACAGTACTCTACAGCAGTTTCCCTCCTCCAGTACCACCAACAGTACTCTACAGCAGTGTTTCCCTCCTCCAGTACCACCAACAGTACTCTACAGCAGTGTTTCCCAACTCCAGTACCACCAACAGTACTCTACAGCAGTGTTTCCCTCCTCCAGTCCTCCAGTACCACCAACAGTACTCTACAGCAGTGTTTCCCTCCTCCAGTACCACCAACAGTACTCTACAGCAGTGTTTCCCAACTCCAGTACCACCAACAGTACTCTACAGCAGTGTTTCCCTCCTCCAGTACCCCCAACAGTACTCTACAGCAGTGTTTTCCTCCTCCAGTACCACCAACAGTACTCTACAGCAGTGTTTCCCTCCTCCAGTCCTCCAGTATCACCAACAGTACTCTACAGCAGTGTTTCCCTCCTCCAGTACCACCCCCAACAGTACTCTACAGCAGTGTTTCCCTCCTCCAGTACCACCAACAGTACTCTACAGCAGTGTTTCCCAGCTCCAGTCCTCCAGTATCACCAACAGTACTCTACAGCAGTGTTTCCCTCCTCCAGTACCCCCAACAGTACTCTACAGCAGTGTTTCCCTCCTTCAGTACCCCCAACAGTACTCTACAGCAGTGTTTCCCAGCTCCAGTCCTCCAGTATCACCAACAGTACTCTATAGCAGTGTTTCCCAACTCCAGTACCACCAACAGTACTCTACAGCAGTGTTTCCCAACTCCAGTACCACCAACAGTACTCTACAGCAGTGTTTCCCAACTCCAGTACCACCAACAGTACTCTACAGCAGTGTTTCCCAACTCCAGTACCACCAACAGTACTCTACAGCAGTGTTTACCTCCTCCAGTACCACCAACAGTACTCTACAGCAGTGTTTCCCTCCTCCAGTACCACCAACAGTACTCTACAGCAGTGTTTCCCTCCTCCAGTACCACCAACAGTACTCTACAGCAGTGTTTCCCTCCTCCAGTACCACCAACAGTACTCTACAGCAGTGTTTCCCTCCTCCAGTACCACCAACAGTACTCTACAGCAGTGTTTCCCTCCTCCAGTACCACCAACAGTACTCTACAGCAGTGTTTCCCAACTCCAGTACCCCAACCTCCAGTACCCTCCAACAGTACTCTACAGCAGTGTTTCCCTCCTCCAGTACCACCAACAGTACTCTACAGCAGTGTTTCCTCAACTCCAGTACCACCAACAGTACTCTACAGCAGTGTTTCCCAACTCCCAACTCCAGTACCCCAACAGTACTCTACAGCAGTGTTTCCCTCCTCCAGTACCACCAACAGTACTCTACAGCAGTGTTTCCCAACTCCAGTACCCCAACAGTACTCTACAGCAGTGTTTCCCAACTCCAGTACCCCAACAGTACTCTACAGCAGTGTTTCCCTCCTCCAGTACCACCAACAGTACTCTACAGCAGTGTTTCCCAACTCCAGTACCACCAACAGTACTCTACAGCAGTGTTTCCCAACTCCAGTACCACCAACAGTACTCTACAGCAGTGTTTCCCAACTCCAGTACCCCAACAGTACTCTACAGCAGTGTTTCCCTCCTCCAGTACCACCAACAGTACTCTACAGCAGTGTTTCCCAACTCCAGTACCCCAACAGTACTCTACAGCAGTGTTTCCCAACTCCAGTACCCCAACAGTACTCTACAGCAGTGTTTCCCAACTCCAGTACCCCAACAGTACTCTACAGCAGTGTTTCCCAACTCCAGTACCACCAACAGTACTCTACAGCAGTGTTTCCCAACTCCAGTACCCCAACAGTACTCTACAGCAGTGTTTCCCAACTCCAGTACCCCAACAGTACTCTACAGCAGTGTTTCCCAACTCCAGTACCCCAACAGTACTCTACAGCAGTGTTTCCCTCCTCCAGTACCACCAACAGTACTCTACAGCAGTGTTTCCCAACTCCAGTACCCCAACAGTACTCTACAGCAGTGTTTCCCAACTCCAGTACCACCAACAGTACTCTACAGCAGTGTTTCCCAACTCCAGTACCCCAACAGTACTCTACAGCAGTGTTTCCCAACTCCAGTACCCCAACAGTACTCTACAGCAGTGTTTCCCTCCTCCAGTACCAGCACCAACAGTACTCTACAGCAGTGTTTCCCAACTCCAGTACCCCAACAGTACTCTACAGCAGTGTTTCCCAACTCCAGTACCCCAACAGTACTCTACAGCAGTGTTTCCCAACTCCAGTACCTCCAACAGTACTCTACAGCAGTGTTTCCCAACTCCAGTACCCCAACAGTACTCTACAGCAGTGTTTCCCAACTCCAGTACCCCAACAGTACTCTACAGCAGTGTTTCCCAACTCCAGTACCCCAACAGTACTCTACAGCAGTGTTTCCCAACTCCAGTACCCCAACAGTACTCTACAGCAGTGTTTCCCAACTCCAGTACCACCAACAGTACTCTACAGCAGTGTTTCCCAACTCCAGTACCCCAACAGTACTCTACAGCAGTGTTTCCCAACTCCAGTACCACCAACAGTACTCTACAGCAGTGTTTCCCTCCTCCAGTACCCCCAACAGTACTCTACAGCAGTGTTTCCCTCCTCCAGTACCCCAACAGTACTCTACAGCAGTGTTTCCCCTCCAGTCAACTCCAGTACCCCAGTACCCCAACCACACAGTACCCCAACAGTACTCTACAGCAGTGTTTCCCTCCTCCAGTACCCCAACAGTACTCTACAGCAGTGTTTCCCTCCTCCAGTACCCCAACAGTACTCTACAGCAGTGTTTCCCAACTCCAGTACCCCAACAGTACTCTACAGCAGTGTTTCCCTCCTCCAGTACCCCAACAGTACTCTACAGCAGTGTTTCCCAACTCCAGTACCCCAACAGTACTCTACAGCAGTGTTTCCCAACTCCAGTACCCCAACAGTACTCCAGCAGTGTTTCCCAACTCCAGTACCACCAACAGTACTCTACAGCAGTGTTTCCCAACTCCAGTACCCCCAGTATCACTCTACAGCAGTGTTTCCCAACTCCAGTACCACCAACAGTACTCTACAGCAGTGTTTCCCAACTCCAGTACCACCAACAGTACTCTACAGCAGTGTTTCCCAACTCCAGTACCACCAACAGTACTCTACAGCAGTGTTTCCCAACTCCAGTACCCCAACAGTACTCTACAGCAGTGTTTCCCAACTCCAGTACCACCAACAGTACTCTACAGCAGTGTTTTCAACTCCAGTACCACCAACAGTACTCTACAGCAGTGTTTCCCTCAACCCAGTACCACCAACAGTACTCTACAGCAGTGTTTCCCAACTCCAGTACCCCAACAGTACTCTACAGCAGTGTTTCCCAACTCCAGTACCACCAACAGTACTCTACAGCAGTGTTTCCCAACTCCAGTACCCCAACAGTACTCTACAGCAGTGTTTCCCAACTCCAGTACCCCAACAGTACTCTACAGCAGTGTTTCCCAACTCCAGTACCCCAACAGTACTCTACAGCAGTGTTTCCCAGCACTCAACTCCAGTACCACCAACAGTACTCTACAGCAGTGTTTCCCAACTCCAGTACCCCAACAGTACTCTACAGCAGTGTTTCCCAACTCCAGTACCACCAACAGTACTCTACAGCAGTGTTTCCCAACTCCAGTACCCCAACAGTACTCTACAGCAGTGTTTCCCAACTCCAGTACCACCAACAGTACTCTACAGCAGTGTTTCCCAACTCCAGTACCACCAACAGTACTCTACAGCAGTGTTTCCCAACTCCAGTACCACCAACAGTACTCTACAGCAGTGTTTCCCAACTCCAGTACCACCAACAGTACTCTACAGCAGTGTTTCCCAACTCCAGTACCCCAACAGTACTCTACAGCAGTGTTTCCCAACTCCAGTACCCCAACAGTACTCTACAGCAGTGTTTCCCAACTACCAGTACCAGTGTTTCCCAACAGTACTCCAACAGTAGCAGTGTTTCCAACAGTACTCCAGTTTACCAACCAGTACCACCAACAGTCTACAGCAGTGTTTCCCAACTCCAGTACCCCAACAGTACTCTACAGCAGTGTTTCCCAACTCCAGTACCCCAACAGTACTCTACAGCAGTGTTTCCCAACTCCAGTACCCCAACAGTACTCTACAGCAGTGTTTCCCAACTCCAGTACCACCAACAGTACTCTACAGCAGTGTTTCCAACTCCAGTACCCCAACAGTACTCTACAGCAGTGTTTCCTCAACTCCAGTACCCCAACAGTACTCTACAGCAGTGTTTCCCAACTCCAGTACCCCAACAGTACTCTACAGCAGTGTTTCCTAACTCCAGTACCCCAACAGTACTCTACAGCAGTGTTTCCCAACTCCAGTACCCCAACAGTACTCTACAGCAGTGTTTCCCAACTCCAGTACCACCAACAGTACTCTACAGCAGTGTTTCCCAACTCCAGTACCCCAACAGTACAGCAGTGTTTCCAACTCCAGTACCACCAACAGTGTTTCCCAGCACTCCAGTACCCCAACAGTACTCTACAGCAGTGTTTCCCTCCTCCAGTACCACCAACAGTACTCTACAGCAGTGTTTCCCAACTCCAGTACCCCAACAGTACTCTACAGCAGTGTTTCCCAACTCCAGTACCACCAACAGTACTCTACAGCAGTGTTTCCCAACTCCAGTACCCCAACAGTACTCTACAGCAGTGTTTCCCAACTCCAGTACCCCAACAGTACTCTACAGCAGTGTTTCCCAACTCCAGTACCCCAACAGTACTCTACAGCAGTGTTTCCCAACTCCAGTACCCCAACAGTACTCTACAGCAGTGTTTCCCAACTCCAGTACCCCAACAGTACTCTACAGCAGTGTTTTCCCAACTCAACAGTACAGCACCACCAACAGTACTCTACAGCAGTGTTTCCCAACTCCAGTACCCCAACAGTACTCTACAGCAGTGTTTCCAACTCCAGTACCACCAACAGTACTCTACAGCAGTGTTTCCCAACTCCAGTACCCCAACAGTACTCTACAGCAGTGTTTCCCAACCCAGTACTCCAGTACCAGTACCAACAGTACTCTACAGCAGTGTTTCCCAACTCCAGTACCCCAACAGTACTCTACAGCAGTGTTTCCCAACTCCAGTACCCCAACAGTACTCTACAGCAGTGTTTCCCAACTCCAGTACCCCAACAGTACTCTACAGCAGTGTTTCCCAACTCCAGTACCCCAACAGTACTCTACAGCAGTGTTTCCTCAACTCCAGTACCCCAACAGTACTCTACAGCAGTGTTTCCCAACTCCAGTACCCCAACAGTACTCTACAGCAGTGTTTCCCAACTCCAGTACCCCAACAGTACTCTACAGCAGTGTTTCCCAACTCCAGTACCCCAACAGTACTCTACAGCAGTGTTTCCCAACTCCAGTACTACTCCCAACAGTACTCTACAGCAGTGTTTCCCTCCTCCAGTACCCCAACAGTACTCTACAGCAGTGTTTCCCAACTCCAGTACCCCAACAGTACTCTACAGCAGTGTTTCCCTCCTCCAGTACCCCAACAGTACTCTACAGCAGTGTTTCCCAACTCCAGTACCCCAACAGTACTCTACAGCAGTGTTTCCCCTCCAGTACCCCAACAGTACTCTACAGCAGTGTTTCCCAACTCCAGTACCCCAACAGTACTCTACAGCAGTGTTTCCCAACTCCAGTACCCCAACAGTACTCTACAGCAGTGTTTCCCTCCTCCAGTACCCCAACAGTACTCTACAGCAGTGTTTCCCAACTCCAGTACCCCAACAGTACTCTACAGCAGTGTTTCCCTCCAGTACCCCAACAACTACAGCAGTCCTCCAGTACCCCAACAGTACTCTACAGCAGTGTTTCCCAACTCCAGTACCCCAACAGTACTCTACAGCAGTGTTTCCCAACTCCAGTACCCCAACAGTACTCTACAGCAGTGTTTCCCAACTCCAGTACCCCAACAGTACTCTACAGCAGTGTTTCCCAACTCCAGTACCCCAACAGTACTCTACAGCAGTGTTTCCCAACTCCAGTACCCCAACAGTACTCTACAGCAGTGTTTCCCAACTCCAGTCCTCCTCCCCCAACAGTACTCTACAGCAGTGTTTCCCAACTCCAGTACCCCAACAGTACTCTACAGCAGTGTTTCCCTCCTCCAGTGTTTCCCAACTCCAGTACCCCAACAGTACTCTACAGCAGTGTTTCCTCCTCCAGTAGTGTACTTTACAGCAGTGTTTCCTCCTCCAGTACCCCAACAGTACTCTACAGCAGTGTTTCCTCTCCAGTACCCCAACTCCAGTACCCCAACAGTACTCTACAGCAGTGTTTCCCTCCTCCAGTACCCCAACAGTACTCTACAGCAGTGTTTCCCTCCTCCAGTACCCCAACAGTACTCTACAGCAGTGTTTCCCAACTCCAGTACCCCAACAGTACTCTACAGCAGTGTTTCCCTCCTCCAGTACCCCAACAGTACTCTACAGCAGTGTTTCCCTCCTCCAGTACCCCAACAGTACTCTACAGCAGTGTTTCCCAACTCCAGTACCCCAACAGTACTCTACAGCAGTGTTTCCCAACTCCAGTACCCCAACAGTACTCTACAGCAGTGTTTCCCTCCTCCAGTACCCCAACAGTACTCTACAGCAGTGTTTCCCAACTCCAGTACCCCAACAGTACTCTACAGCAGTGTTTCCCTACAGCAGTGTTTCCTCCAGTACCCCAACAGTACTCTACAGCAGTGTTTCCCTCCTCCAGTACCCCAACAGTACTCTACAGCAGTGTTTCCCTCCTCCAGTACCCCAACAGTACTCTACAGCAGTGTTTCCCTCCTCCAGTACCCCAACAGTACTCTACAGCAGTGTTTCCCAACTCCAGTGTTTCCCTCCTCCAGTACCCCAACAGTACTCTACAGCAGTGTTTCCCTCCTCCAGTACCCCAACAGTACTCTACAGCAGTGTTTCCCTCCTCCAGTACCCCAACAGTACTCTACAGCAGTGTTTCCCTCCTCCAGTACCCCAACAGTACTCTACAGCAGTGTTTCCCTCCTCCAGTACCCCAACAGTACTCTACAGCAGTGTTTCCCAACTCCAGTACCCCAACAGTACTCTACAGCAGTGTTTCCCTCCTCCAGTACCCCAACAGTACTCTACAGCAGTGTTTCCCTCCTCCAGTACCCCAACAGTACTCTACAGCAGTGTTTCCCTCCTCCAGTACCCCAACAGTACTCTACAGCAGTGTTTCCCTCCTCCAGTCCCAACAGTACTCTACAGCACTCCAGTACCCCAACAGTACTCTACAGCAGTGTTTCCCTCCTCCAGTACCCCAACAGTACTCTACAGCAGTGTTTCCTCCTCCAGTACCCCAACAGTACTCTACAGCAGTGTTTCTCCAGTACCCTCAACAGTACCCCAACAGTACTCTACAGCAGTGTTTCCCTCCTCCAGTACCCCAACAGTACTCTACAGCAGTGTTTCCCTCCTCCAGTACCCCAACAGTACTCTACAGCAGTGTTTCCCTCCTCCAGTACCCCAACAGTACTCTACAGCAGTGTTTCCCTCCTCCAGTCCTCCAGTACCCCAACAGTACTCTACAGCAGTGTTTCCCTCCTCCAGTACCCCAACAGTACTCTACAGCAGTGTTTCCCTCCTCCAGTACCCCAACAGTACAGTGTTTCCTCCTCCAGTACCCCAACAGTACTCTACAGCAGTGTTCCCCTCCCTCCTCCAGTACCCCAACAGTACTCTACAGCAGTGTTTCCCTCCTCCAGTACCCCAACAGTACTCTACAGCAGTGTTTCCTCCTCCAGTACCCCAACAGTACTCTACAGCAGTGTTTCCCAACTCCAGTACCCCAACAGTACTCTACAGCAGTGTTTCCCTCCTCCAGTACCCCAACAGTACTCTACAGCAGTGTTTCCCTCCTCCAGTCCTCCAGTACCCCAACAGTACTCTACAGCAGTGTTTCCCTCCTCCAGTACCCCAACAGTACTCTACAGCAGTGTTTCCCTCCTCCAGTACCCCAACAGTACTCTACAGCAGTGTTTCCCTCCTCCAGTACCCCAACAGTACTCTACAGCAGTGTTTCCCAACTCCAGTACCCCAACAGTACTCTACAGCAGTGTTTCCCTCCTCCAGTACCCCAACAGTACTCTACAGCAGTGTTTCCCTCCTCCAGTACCCCAACAGTACTCTACAGCAGTGTTTCCCTCCTCCAGTACCCCAACAGTACTCTACAGCAGTGTTTCCCAACTCCAGTACCCCAACAGTACTCTACAGCAGTGTTTCCCTCCTCCAGTACCCCAACAGTACTCTACAGCAGTGTGTTTCCCTCCTCCAGTACCCCAACAGTACTCTACAGCAGTGTTTCCCAACTCCAGTACCCCAACAGTACTCTACAGCAGTGTTTCCCTCCTCCAGTACCCCAACAGTACTCTACAGCAGTGTTTCCCTCCTCCAGTACCCCAACAGTACTCTACAGCAGTGTTTCCCTCCTCCAGTACCCCAACAGTACTCTACAGCAGTGTTTCCCTCCTCCAGTACCCCAACAGTACTCTACAGCAGTGTTTCCCCAACTCCAGTTCCCAGCAGTGTTTCCCTCCTCCAGTACCCCAACAGTACTCTACAGCAGTGTTTCCCTCCTCCAGTACCCCAACAGTACTCTACAGCAGTGTTTCCCTCCTCCAGTACCCCAACAGTACTCTACAGCAGTGTTTCCCTCCTCCAGTCCTCCAGTACCCCAACAGTACTCTACAGCAGTGTTTCCCTCCTCCAGTACCCCAACAGTACTCTACAGCAGTGTTTCCCTCCTCCAGTACCCCAACAGTACTCTACAGCAGTGTTTCCCAACTCCAGTACCCCAACAGTACTCTACAGCAGTGTTTCCCTCCTCCAGTACCCCAACAGTACTCTACAGCAGTGTTTCCCTCCAGTACCCCAACAGTACTCTACCCCAACAGTACTCTACAGCAGTGTTTCCCTCCTCCAGTACCCCAACAGTACTCTACAGCAGTGTTTCCCTCCTCCAGTACCCCAACAGTACTCTACAGCAGTGTTTCCCAACTCCAGTACCCCAACAGTACTCTACAGCAGTGTTTCCCTCCTCCAGTACCCCAACAGTACTCTACAGCAGTGTTTCCCTCCTCCAGTACCCCAACAGTACTCTACAGCAGTGTTTCCCTCCTCCAGTACCCCAACAGTACTCTACAGCAGTGTTTCCCAACTCCAGTACCCCAACAGTACTCTACAGCAGTGTTTCCCTCCTCCAGTACCCCAACAGTACTCTACAGCAGTGTTTCCCTCCTCCAGTACCCCAACAGTACTCTACAGCAGTGTTTCCTCCTCCAGTACCTCCAACAGTACTCTACAGCAGTGTTTCCCTCCTCCAGTACCCCAACAGTACTCTACAGCAGTGTTTCCCTCCTCCAGTACCCCAACAGTACTCTACAGCAGTGTTTCCCTCCTCCAGTACCCCAACAGTACTCTACAGCAGTGTTTCCCTCCTCCAGTACCCCAACAGTACTCTACAGCAGTGTTTCCCTCCTCCAGTACCCCAACAGTACTCTACAGCAGTGTTTCCCTCAACTCCAGTACCCCAACAGTACTCTACAGCAGTGTTTCCCTCCTCCAGTACCCCAACAGTACTCTACAGCAGTGTTTCCCTCCTCCAGTACCCCAACAGTACTCTACAGCAGTGTTTCCCTCCTCCAGTACCCCAACAGTACTCTACAGCAGTGTTTCCCTCCTCCAGTACCCCAACAGTACTCTACAGCAGTGTTTCCCTCCTCCAGTACCCCAACAGTACTCTACAGTTTCCCTCCTCCAGTGTTTCCCTCCTCCAGTACCCCAACAGTACAGCACTCCAGTACCCCAACAGTACTCTACAGCAGTGTTTCCCTCCTCCAGTACCCCAACAGTACTCTACAGCAGTGTTTCCCTCCTCCAGTACCCCAACAGTACTCTACAGCAGTGTTTCCCTCCTCCAGTACCCCAACAGTACTCTACAGCAGTGTTTCCCAACTCCAGTACCCCAACAGTACTCTACAGCAGTGTTTCCCTCCTCCAGTACCCCAACAGTACTCTACAGCAGTGTTTCCCCCTCCCCCCAACAGTACTCTACAGCAGTGTTTCCCTCCAGTACCCCAACAGTACTCTACAGCAGTGTTTCCCTCCTCCAGTACCCCAACAGTACTCTACAGCAGTGTTTCCCTCCTCCAGTACCCCAACAGTACTCTACAGCAGTGTTTCCCTCCTCCAGTACCCCAACAGTACTCTACAGCAGTGTTTCCCTCCTCCAGTACCCCAACAGTACTCTACAGCAGTGTTTCCCTCCTACCCCCAGTACCCCAACAGTACTCTACAGCAGTGTTTCCCTCCTCCAGTACCCCAACAGTACTCTACAGCAGTGTTTCCCAACTCCAGTACCCCAACAGTACTCTACAGCAGTGTTTCCCTCCTCCAGTACCCCAACAGTACTCTACAGCAGTGTTTCCCTCCTCCAGTACCCCAACAGTACTCTACAGCAGTGTTTCCCTCCTCCAGTACCCCAACAGTACTCTACAGCAGTGTTTCCCTCCTCCAGTACCCCAACAGTACTCTACAGCAGTGTTTCCCTCCTCCAGTACCCCAACAGTACTCTACAGCAGTGTTTCCCTCCTCCAGTACCCCAACAGTACTCTACAGCAGTGTTTCCCTCCTCCAGTACCCCAACAGTACTCTACAGCAGTGTTTCTCCAGCAGTGTTTTCCCTCCTCCAGTACCCCAACAGTACTCTACAGCAGTGTTTCCCTCCTCCAGTACCCCAACAGTACTCTACAGCAGTGTTTCCCTCCTCCAGTACCCCAACAGTACTCTACAGCAGTGTTTCCCTCCTCCAGTACCCCAACAGTACTCTACAGCAGTGTTTCCCTCCTCCAGTACCCCAACAGTACTCTACAGCAGTGTTTCCCTCCTCCAGTACCCCAACAGTACTCTACAGCAGTGTTTCCCTCCTCCAGTACCCCAACAGTACTCTACAGCAGTGTTTCCCTCCTCCAGTACTACAGCAGTGTTTCCCTCCTCCAGTACCCCAACAGTACTCTACAGCAGTGTTTCCCTCCTCCAGTACCCCAACAGTACTCTACAGCAGTGTTTCCCTCCTCCAGTACCCCAACAGTACTCTACAGCAGTGTTTCCCTCCTCCAGTACCCCAACAGTACTCTACAGCAGTGTTTCCCTCCTCCAGTACCCCAACAGTACTCTACAGCAGTGTTTCCCTCCTCCAGTACCCCAACAGTACTCTACAGCAGTGTTTCCCTCCTCCAGTACCCCAACAGTACTCTACAGCAGTGTTTCCCTCCTCCAGTACCCCAACAGTACTCTACAGCAGTGTTTCCCTCCTCCAGTACCCCAACAGTACTCTACAGCAGTGTTTCCCTCCTCCAGTACCCCAACAGTACTCTACAGCAGTGTTTCCCTCCTCCAGTACCCCAACAGTACTCTACAGCAGTGTTTCCCTCCTCCAGTACCCCAACAGTACTCTACAGCAGTGTTTCCCTCCTCCCAGTCTACAGCAGTGTTTCCCTCCTCCAGTACCCCAACAGTACTCTACAGCAGTGTTTCCCTCCTCCAGTACCCCAACAGTACTCTACAGCAGTGTTTCCCAACTCCAGTACCCCAACAGTACTCTACAGCAGTGTTTCCCAACTCCAGTACCCCAACAGTACTCTACAGCAGTGTTTCCCTCCTCCAGTACCCCAACAGTACTCTACAGCAGTGTTTCCCTCCTCCAGTACCCCAACAGTACTCTACAGCAGTGTTTCCCTCCTCCAGTACCCCAACAGTACTCTACAGCAGTGTTTCCCTCCTCCAGTCCTCCAGTACACCAACAGTACTCTACAGCAGTGTTTCCCTCCTCCAGTACCCCAACAGTACTCTACAGCAGTGTTTCCCAGCTCCAGTACCCCAACAGTACTCTACAGCAGTGTTTCCCTCCTCCAGTACCCCAACAGTACTCTACAGCAGTGTTTCCCTCCTCCAGTACCCCAACAGTACTCTACAGCAGTGTTTCCCTCCTCCAGTACCCCAACAGTACTCTACAGCAGTGTTTCCCAACTCCAGTACCCCAACAGTACTCTACAGCAGTGTTTCCCTCCTCCAGTACCCCAACAGTACTCTACAGCAGTGTTTCCCTCCTCCAGTACCCCAACAGTACTCTACAGCAGTGTTTCCCTCCTCCAGTACCCCAACAGTACTCTACAGCAGTGTTTCCCTCCTCCAGTACCCCAACAGTACTCTACAGCAGTGTTTCCCTCCTCCAGTACCCCAACAGTACTCTACAGCAGTGTTTCCCTCCTCCAGTACCCCAACAGTACTCTACAGCAGTGTTTCCCTCCTCCAGTACCCCAACAGTACTCTACAGCAGTGTTTCCCAACTCCAGTACCCCAACAGTACTCTACAGCAGTGTTTCCCTCCAGTACCCCAACAGTACAGCAGTGTTTCCCTCCTCCCCCAACAGTACTCTACAGCAGTGTTTCCCTCCTCCAGTACCCCAACAGTTTACAGCAGTGTTTCCTCCTCCAGTACCCCAACAGTACTCTACAGCAGTGTTTCCCTCCTCCAGTACCCCAACAGTACTCTACAGCAGTGTTTCCCTCCTCCAGTACCCCAACAGTACTCTACAGCAGTGTTTCCCTCCTCCAGTACCCCAACAGTACTCTACAGCAGTGTTTCCCTCCTCCAGTACCCCAACAGTACTCTACAGCAGTGTTTCCCCCTCCTCCAGTACCCCAACAGTACTCTACAGCAGTGTTTCCCTCCTCCAGTACCCCAACAGTACTCTACAGCAGTGTTTCCCTCCTCCAGTACCCCAACAGTACTCTACAGCAGTGTTTCCCTCCTCCAGTACCCCAACAGTACTCTACAGCAGTGTTT
The DNA here is from genome assembly GCF_034236695.1 of Oncorhynchus nerka. Lineage (NCBI taxonomy): Eukaryota > Metazoa > Chordata > Actinopteri > Salmoniformes > Salmonidae > Oncorhynchus > Oncorhynchus nerka. The sequence goes on from NC_088403.1 coordinate 12,248,653, forward strand.
CCCAACTCCAGTACCCCAACAGTACTCTACAGCAGTGTTTCCCTCCTCCAGTACCCCAACAGTACTCTACAGCAGTGTTTCCCTCCTCCAGTACCCCAACAGTACTCTACAGCAGTGTTTCCCTCCTCCAGTACCCCACCAGTACTCTACAGCAGTGTTTCCCTCCTCCAGTACCACCAACAGTACTCTACAGCAGTGTTTCCCTCCTCCAGTACCACCAACAGTACTCTACAGCAGTGTTTCCCTCCTCCAGTACCCCAACAGTACTCTACCACAGTTTGTAAAGTGATTCTCTGTCTTAAGCAAGCCTGTACCCCAACAAAGCTAACAGACAGCTGTTTCCCTCCTCCAATAAACATGATGAGCATGTTCCGTTCAACCAGCCCAGCTGAGCATCAGACTAGCAGACTGAATCCTGAGTGTTATTCCTCCTCTGGCATCTCTTTCATTCAGATCCAGCAGCATGTCAGACATTCATCCATAATACATATGTCTGTCTGGCTGGGTGTTCCAAATGGCACCCTATTCCCTAGTAAGTGCACTACTTTAGACAACAGAGCCCTATTCTCCTATATAGTCAAAAACTACTTTGAGCATCAGACAGAGACCCTATTGGCATCCTTTCATCAGATAGAAAAGCATGTCAGACATTCATCCATAATACTACTCTTGGGTGTTCCAAAGCCCTATTCCCTATATAGTGCACTACTTTAGACCAGACCCTTATTCCCTATATAGTGCACTACTTTAGACCAGAGCCCTATTCCCTATATGCTGCACTACTTTAGACCAGACCCCTAGGGACCCTGTTCAAAAGTAATGCACTCCATAGTATAGATAATAGGGTACCATTTGAACAGTGCATCTCTCCCAAAATAAAGCTTTCTGTTGGTCGCGGTCCAAGTCATTAAAAAAGGTAATTATCTGGGAAGAGCTGCAAAGTGTTAAAATTCACAATTTAATTGAGATATTGGAAGACAATGGGATGAGACAAATAGTTCAAAGTAAGGGGAATAATTATGCCAAATAAATTCAGATAAGCAATTAGCTTTTATAATCTTATTCTCTCTCTCACACAGCGGTGCAAACCAAGGAAATTCTGCAACCATGACACATTATCAACTACAAAGAGTATAATGTTAACAAAAAATCAAAAACATACATAAAAAACATACATAACTAAAGAGTCGTCTTCACTTATAAATGCCATTCTAAATGGTTGAAGCATCACATCGTCACAATGCAGCTCATTGGCTACTGAAAGATGTGATTGAATATTCCCAACCTGTTTGTCAACATTCTGATCAGGTTGATACATACAGTATAATACTCCACAGTTATTATGAGTTCTTATCAGGTTGATACATACTGTATAATACTAACACCTCAGTTATTATTAGTTCTTATCAGGTTGATATATACAGTATAATACACCACAGTTATTATGAGTTCTTATCAGGTTGATACATACTGTATAATACTAACTCCACAGTTATTATGAGTTCTTATCAGGTATATATATACAGTATAATACACCACAGTTATTATTAGTTCTTATCAGGTTGATACATACAGTATAATACTAACACCACAGTTATTATTAGTTCTTATCAGGTTGATACATACAGTATAATACTCCACAGTTATTATTAGTTCTTATCAGGTTGATACATACAGTATAATACACCTCAGTTATTATTAGTTCTTATCAGGTTGATACATACAGTATAAGTTCTTATCTACATACACAGTTATTATTAGTTCTTATCAGGTTGATACATACAGTATAATACACCACAGTTATTATTAGTTCTTATCAGGTTGATACATACAGTATAATACAGGTTGATACACCTCAGTTATTATTAGTTCTTATCAGGTTGATACATACAGTATAATACATCACAGTTATTATTAGTTCTTATCAGGTTGATACATACAGTATAATACACCACAGTTATTATTAGTTCTTATCAGGTTGATACATACAGTTATTATTAGTATAATATACAGTATAATCACAGTTATTATTAGTTCTTATCAGGTTGATACATACAGTATAATACACCACAGTTATTATTAGTTCTTATCAGGTTGATACATACAGTATAATACTAACACCACAGTTATTATTAGTTCTTATCAGGTTGATACATACAGTATAATACATCAGTTATTATTAGTTCTTATCAGGTTGATACATACAGTATAATACATCACAGTTATTATTAGTTATTATCAGGTTGATACATACAGTATAATACATCACAGTTATTATTAGTTATTATCAGGTTGATACATACAGTATAATACACCACAGTTATGATTAGTTCTTATCAGGTTGATACATACAGTATAATACATCACAGTTATGATTAGTTCTTATCAGGCTGATACATACAGTATAATACTAACACCACAGTTATTATTAGTTCTTATCAGGTTGATGATAATATCTTATGAGGTTTATCTGTGGCTGGTTCAGAGGGCTGTGTCTGGTACAGAGGGTTGTGTCTGGTTCAGAGGGCTGTGTCTGGTACAGAGGGCTGTGTCTGGTACAGAGGGTTGTGTCTGGTACAGAGGGTTGTGTCTGGTACAGAGGGCTGTGTCTGGTACAGAGGGCTGTGTCTGGTTCAGAGGGCTGTGTCTGGTTCAGAGGGCTGTGTCTGGTACAGTCTGGTACAGAGGGCTGGTTCAGGGCTGTGTCTGGTTCAGAGGGCTGTGTCTGGTTCAGAGGGCTGTGTCTGGTACAGAGGGCTGTGTCTGGTACAGAGGGCTGTGTCTGGTACAGAGGGCTGTGTCTGGTTCAGAGGGCTGTGTCTGGTACAGTCTGCTGTGTCTGGTACAGTCTGCTGTGTCTGGTTCAGAGGGCTGTGTCTGGTTCAGAGGGCTGTGTCTGGTTCAGAGGGCTGTGTCTGGTTCAGAGGGCTGTGTCTGGTACAGTCTGCTGTGTCTGGTACAGTCTGCTGTGTCTGCAGGTTGTTTGATGAAAGTCAAGCTCATTTGTATATTATCTCTAAGAGGGATATCTCTCATAACCACAGTAAACAGATGGTAGATTTAGTGGAAAGTGGCTTGGAGAAACAGCTCCATGAAATTCTAAATAATTATGCCATTATTGAGGCGTAGTTGAAGATGGTGGAGAAGAGGAGCCATCATATCTAACGACAGACCTGCCCTTTCAATCTGATGCAGTGATAAAACAGAGTGCTATCAGCACAGAGCTGGATGGAGACATACATTATGACCAGAGGCAAAAAGCCTGTTAGAGAAAAGGACTGTTGGCCCTAACGCAGGGCTCTCTGACAGGAAAATACTGTGCCTACTAAAAAAGAGACAGGTCATCAGTTTTCTCCAGAGAGAGAGATGGGGGAGGGGGAGAGAGAGTGTGAGAGTATGAGTGAGAGAGAGAGGAGATGGGGGGAGGAGGAGAGAGAGTGGAGTGTGAGTGAGTGTGAGTGAGAGAGAGTAGGAGGAGAGAGTGTGAGAGAGAGAGAGAGACAGAGAGAGAGACAGACAGAGAGACAGACACACAGACACACAGACAGACAGACAGACAGACAGACAGACAGACAGACAGACAGACAGACAGACAGACAGACAGACAGCGCATGCTAGGGGTATTATTTCCCAAGGGTGTGAGAGGGTAATTAACCTTTAATCACATTGCTCAAATTGTATAAAAATTCATTTTGTCTGAGAGAGAGAGAAGAATTTGGGATTTTGACCACAGCCCATGCTGCAGTGATTCAGATCCCATGACTTTATTCCACTTTAGACAAAATTCTTGTTTTGAGGATAAAGAGAGTTTAAACCATTTAATTATCAAATCTTATCTGATTTTATTAGTGGTTCGAGGAGGAAAACTAATACGCTCAAATTGAATCATAATCAGTGATTGAGGCGGAGAGCCTTCTAATCAGGGCCTTCCAGGGCCAGCCCACTAAAACACACAGCTAGCAGGCAGCATATAGCCAACACAGCACGCACACACACACAGCAAACACAGTACATACTGTACACAGCTAAACACAAGTCACAGTGGAGACGACAACAGGCCAGCCTGACAGTAACAACACCCACCAATCTCACAGAGGGGTGTGACATAACCACTGCAGTGACAAGTAGTTGACCTCTACAGTAACACAAACATTGTCTCTACTGTAATAAATAGTTCTATAGATCCTATATGTATCGTAAGGGACCATCAGTGCTGTAGAGTAACTGGTCTCATGTCTCATCTAATACAGTTCAGGTGACATAACCTCATTATCTATAGGACACATTACTACAGTTCAGGTGACATAACCTCATTATCTATAGGACACATTACTACAGTTCAGGTGACATAACCTCATTATCTATAGGACACATTACTACAGTTCAGGTGACATAACCTCATTATCTATAGGACACATCTACTACAGTTCAGGTGACATAACCTCATTATCTATAGGACACATCTACTACAGTTCAGGTGACATAACCTCATTATCTATAGGACACATTACTACAGTTCAGGTGACATAACCTCATTATCTATAGGACACATCTACTACAGTTCAGGTGACATAACCTCATTATCTATAGGACACATCTACTACAGTTCAGGTGACATAACCTCATTATCTATAGGGCACATCTACTACAGTTCAGGTGACATAACCTCATTATCTATAGGACACAAACAGTTCAGGTACATAACCTCATTTTAGGACACAAATATTGCAATACAAAGGATTTAGGATCTTGTGTTTATTGAAGGACATAAAACATACTGCTACCCTTAGGACCAGAGTCATGGGAGGGAGGGAGGGAGGGAGGGAGGGAGGGAGGGAGGGAGGGAGGGGGAGGGAGGGAGGGAGGGAGGGAGGGAGGGGAGGGCAGCAGTTTAATGCTCTATTGGGGACGGTTAGACTTCCATACTTTATGATGCAGTAACATCCTTAATAAAAGCATAAGGTAAATATAATCACCCCAGGACCAAATGGTTCCTTGTGAACAGAGATGGGAGGGGAATGTGAAAGATGGGGAGTGTGTGTCACTAGCAGAGATTACAGCCAGCATCACAGGACCAGCTTCCTCCCACCACCACTTCCTCTTCCTCTCTGAGGAGGAAGGCAGACAGACCATAGACATAAAGACCCGTCTCCTCTAATTGGTTTATCAGTGGGCCGCCACATCCTCCATCCACAACCACAAACCCCGTGCGCTCATAAATTACATCCCCAAATTGAGCCTGTACGCTTGTTCAGTGTTCAGCCTCTTCATTTGTGAACAGGCCAGCTGCTGAACCGTTTATCTTCACCACAAAGACATTCTGTATTAGTTTCAGCCCCCGAAAGCCTCCACTGAAGCCACAGAATGGGCCTCTCTGTCGGCCCAGACGGGTAGGAGAGGTTAGTGATAGGATACAGACTCCATTGAACTGGACTTCATTTTCCCACACCACTCAGATAGTGATGCTACTTCTCCAGTCAGTACAAAGCACGGACCACCCTTCTGACAGCTTGGCGATAGGACAGATCTATGGGAGAAACCTTGAGGAGGATGCTGATTAAAAAACAAACATAAAAGTTGTATTTGTCTATAGATAGATAGTATGGGAGAACCTTGTGAAAATCGAGGGAATGTATACGCTGATGTAAAAGGCTTGTGATGTAATGTTCTATAGATTGTTCTAGAAACCGTATACTGTATATATACACACGCCTGAGAGAATACACGCTGACAGAAAGGCTTGATGTAATGTTCTATAGATTGTTCTAGAAACCGTATACTGTATATATACACACGCCTGAGAGAATACACGCTGACAGAAAGGCTTGATGTAATGTTCTATTGATTGTTCTAGAAACCGTATACTGTATACATACACACGCCTGAGAGAATACACGCTGACAGAAAGGCTTATAATGTAGTGTTCTATAGATTATTCTAGAAACCGTATACTGTATATATACACACGCCTGAGAGAATACACGCTGACAGAAAGGCTTATAATGTAATGTTCTATAGATTATTCTATCCGCCGTATACATATACAGTACACGCTCACGAAGGGCCCTAAATTAGATTTCCCTGTCAAATGAATCACTTCATGAAATTAAATATGGGTTGTGAATGTGATTGAAAACAAACAAAGCTGCCAGGCATGGAAGAAATATTTCAGTTTCCCTCCCACATAATGCTGAGTATAGATCTTTGATGCACACACACACACACACACACACACACACACACACACACACACACACACACACACACACACACACACACACACACACACACACACACACACACACACACACACACACACACACACACACACACGCGTGGCAGAGGGAAGAATCCGTCACAGACTGACATAATCTATTATGTTCTCAGAAAACCTGTTTAGTAATCATTGTTATGAGCTTACGTCTGGTTGGTTTATTTAAACGACTCTCAACATGTGACCATAGAAGTCTTAAAGCCATTGGTTGTTTGGGTGAGGAGAGAATGCGGCCTAGTTGAATGGTTACTTTGACCTAAATCTCAGAGCTGAGATAAAGATTTCACTGTTTGGGATAATATTTTGAACCTTCTGTAGGCCTCCTGTACAAGGCATTAAGCTCACCATACTATGTACAAGGCATTAAGCTCACCATACTATGTACAAGGCATTAAACTCACGATACTATGTACAAGGCATTAAGCTCACCATACTATGTACAAGGCATTAAGCTCACCATACTATGTACAAGGCATTAAGCTCACCATGCTATGTACAAGGCATTAAGCTCACCATACTATGTACAAGGCATTAAGCTCACCATACTATGTACAAGGCATTAAACTCACCATACTATGTACAAGGCATTAAGCTCACCATACTATGTACAAGGCATTAGCATATTGTTTGTTCATAGTGAAAAGAACATCTGCCACAAAGTCAAAAATAAATGTTTTTTTCCCACCTAATTAAAGCCAAAGATCAACTTTAAATGAATCAAATCCTCTAATTATGAATTATTATCTTTCATAAACCATCCATAAACCATGTCTGTACTTAGCTCATGACAGACGGAAAGAGATTGCAGATTTGCCTCCAAAAAACAACTTTGTCAGTCAATGTCAATTTAAATCCTACCAAATATTTTTTAAACAGTAACCTGTAAACCTCTCCCTTTACAAACTCAAATTGGATAAAAAGTTGCAACACTTACTGTGTGAAGTCCTGATGATCAATTCTTATCTTCCATAAACCTTCATTTTACTATAAAGGAAAGGGGAAGGGGGAGACCTAGTCAGTTGTACAACTGAATGCCTTCAACTGAAATGTGTCTTCTGCATTTCACCCTCTGAATCAGAGAGGTGCGGGGGGCTGCCTTAATCCTTAATCCACATCCACGTCTTAGGTGCCCGAGGCTTGTGGCAGTTGGAGAGAGAGTTTGGGACGATTTTCCTCCTAAAAAAACTGCCACATTTCCCTCAATGTCAATGTAGATCTCCCCAAATCTTTATTAAACAGCGACCTTTGAACTCTCCAATCACAGACCCCATTGAATGTGGTGATTTCCCAACAAGAGCTTTGGCTTTAATTCGCTCTCTCTGGACATAAGCAGGTCTTACATCTGAAACCAGGAAACAGGCCACCAGTGGCATTTACTGAGCAATTAAAAATGGCACAAACGTCTGAACCACCAACACAACAAAGGGTGTGTGTGTGCGTGTGTGTGTGTGTGTGTGTGTGTGTGTGTGTGTGTGTGTGTGTGTGTGTGTGTGTGTGTGTGTGTGTGTGTGTGTGTGTGTGTGTGTGTATTTCTGCTGAAATACAGCTACTGAAAACTACTGTACTACCAGTCCAGTATAACTCTGGGTCCGTCTCCTCCTTGACCTCCCCACTCACCCATCTGTTGCCCATGGCAATGGGGTGGATCTGAGAGGCTGCTCTGGGGTCTTATCCATCTCTCACTGAGCCACTATTTAAATAACCTGCCCAAGTTGATATTTCAGCACCTCATCTTCAAACACAATCAAAATGGATGAATGATGATGAGAGCAGATATCTATTCAGCATGAATCTACAGAAGCCTCACAGCAGGGGTCTTTATCATTAAGTCATCATAGAGGGCAGAGAGTGGAGGGGAGGGAGAGTAGGGGAGAGGTGGAGAGACGGAGAAAGGGGAGGGAGGTGGAGAGATGGGAGAGGGGAGAGGAATGAGAGCTGGCGAGGGATAGAGCTGGAGAGGAAGAGAGGGGAGAGAGTAGGAGAGAGATGGAGAGGGGAGAGAGGTGGAGTTAGAGGAAGGAGAGGGAGGGGGGGAAGTGGAGATGGCAGGAGGGGAGAGGTGGAGAGAGAGGGGAGGGGAGGGGAGAGGTGGGGAGAGGAGAGGTAGAGGGGAGAGAGATGGAGAGGGAGAGAGAGAGGAGGAGAGGGGAGGGAAGGGGAGGAGAGGAGATGGAGAGGGGAGTAGGAGAGAGGGATGGAGAGGGGAGAGAGGTGGGTTAGAGGAAGGGGGAGAGAGGGGGAGAGGGGAGGTGAGAAGGGAGAGGGGAGAAGAAGGGAGAGGGGAGGAGAGGGGGGAGGGAGAGGAGAGGAAGGGGAGAGAGAGAGGGGGAGAGGGAGAGGAAGGGGGGAGGGAGGGGAGAGGTGGGGGAGGAGGGAGGGGGAGGTGGGGGGAGGGAGAGGAGAGAGGAGAGGGAGGGAGAGGGGAGAGGTGGGGAGAGATGGGAGGGGAGAGAGGGGAGTTAGAGGAAAGAGGTGGGAGAGGGGGAAGAGGGGGAGAGAGGGAGAGGTGGAGAGGGGAGAGAGGGGAGAGGGTGGGGGAGGGAGGGGGGAGAGGGGGGAGGGAGGGGAGAGGGGAGGGTGGAGAGAAGGGGAGGGATGGAGGGGAGAGGTGGGGAGGAAGGGAGAGGGAGAGGTGGGGAGAGGGGGAGGGGAGGTGGAGGGGGAGGGAGAGGGAGGTGGGGGAGAAGGGGTGAGGGAGAGGGGAAAGGTGGGAGAGAGGAGGGGGAGGGAGGGGAGAGGAATGAGAGGGAGCTGGGGAGAGGGGAGAGGGGAGAGGTGGGAGAGAGGGGGGAAGAGAGGGGGAGGGAGAGGGGAGGGGGAGGGGAGAGAGAGGGATGGGAGAAGGGGAGAGAGGAAGGAGAGCTGGGGAGAAGGGGAGGGAGGGATAGAGCTGGAGAGGAAGAGAGGAGAGAGAGTGGAGAGAGAGGAGGGAGAGAGAGATGGAGAGAGATGGGGGGGAGAGGTGGAGGAGAGGAGGGGAGGAGGGAGAGGTGGGAAGGAGAGAAGGAGGGAAGGTGGAGAAGGCAGGGAGAGGGGGAGAGGGGGAGAGAGAGGTGGGGGAGGGGAGAGGTGGGGAGAGGGGGGAGAGGGGGAGGGGGAGAGGGGAGGAGAGGGGGGGAGGAGGTGGGGAGGGGAGTGGAGAGGATAGGGAAAGGTGGGGAGAGAGGGGAGGGGAGAGGGGAGAGGTGGAGAGAGGGGTAGGAGGGGGGAGAGGGGAGGTGGAGAGGGGGGAGAGGGTGGAGCTGGGGTTGGGGAGAGGGAAGGAGGGAGGGAGAGGGGGGGAGGAGAGGGGGGAGATGGGAGAAGGGAAGGGAGAGGGGGGAAGGAGAGGGGAGAGAGGGAGAGAGGAGGGAGGGGGGGAGAGGTGGAGAGGAGAGGGAGGAGGGGGAGAGAAGGGAGAGGTGGGAGAGGGGAGGGAGAGGTGGGGAGAGGGAGAGGATGAGGAGAGGAGGATAGGGAGAGAAGAGAGGGGGAGGGAGAGGTGGGGAGAGGTGGAGAGATGGGGAGGAGGTGGAGAGAGGAAGGAGAGGGGGGAAGGGAGAGGAGGGGAGAGGTGGAGAGAGGTGGGGAGAGGGGAGAGGGTGGGGGAGAGGGGAGAGAGGGGAGAGGGGAGAGAAGGGAGGAGGAGGGGAGAGGGGGGGAGAGAGGGAGAGGTGGAGAGAGGGAAGGGGGAGGGAGATGGAGAGGGGGAGAGGTGGGGAGAAGGGGAGAGGTGGGGAGGAGGGAGAGGTGGAGAAGGGGAGGGAGAGTGGGGAGAGGTGGGGAGAGAGGGAGAGAGGGGAGAGGTGGGGAGATGGGGGGAGAGGGAGGGGGAGAGGTGGAGAGAGGGGAGGGAGAGGGGAGGGGAGAGGGAGGGAGAGGTGGAGGGGAGGGGAGAAGGGAGAGGGGGAGGAAGGGGAGGCGGGGAGAGAAGGGGAGAAGGTGGGGGAGAGGTGGGGAGAAGGGAGAGGTGGAACATGCCATGTCGTCTTTCATTATCCTCATGGTTCACAGCGTTACGCTTCAGAAGAGCTCTGGCACAGCTGGTGCTGTCAACATGTCTCTCCTCTCCTCTCTTCTCTTCTCCTCTCCTCCTGCCAGAGGTGTACCAGGCCAACTCTCTTTGTTCTGTATATGGAGTGTGTGGTAGTTAGACTAACCCTCACCGGGTCATCAAAACCATAACTTTCTCCACAAGACCATGGGACCTGGGCAGTGCGTGGGTGACTAGAGATGACCACTGCTGTTAGTCCATCTGGCCTGGCAGTGTCATTGGGCTCTACATGGTTTTCACCATTAATAACTGACTGAATGACTGACTGACTTATTAATGCATTGATGAAAAAGCCAAAAACAGCAGCAAGCTGGATTTCACCAGCAGGAAAACAACAACAGCTGTTCGAGGTAGTCACTATGGCAACCTCACGTACTTACCAGAACCATTAGATATCTCCTGTATGAAATTTCACCCATTTTCCAATCCATCAATCTCTAACCAGTCATGTTAATTTAATGTGGTTCCTGATCTGATAAAACAACAAGCACAACCATTGCAGCTCTATGCTGAGAGCTGAGGGCTGGGTGCCTCCCTAGACAGTGGCTGTATACTGAGAGCTGAGGGCTGGGTGCCCCCTAGACAGTGGCTGTATAGACTGCTGTATACTGAGCTGAGGGCTGGGTCCCCCCTAGACAGTGGCTGTATACTGAGAGCTGAGGGCTGGGTGCCCCCAGACAGTGGCTGTATACTGAGAGCTGAGGGCTGGGTGCCCCCTAGACAGTGGCTGTATACTGAGAGCTGAGGGCTGGGTGCCCCCTAGACAGTGGCTGTATACTGAGAGCTGAGGGCTGGGTGCCCCCCTAGACAGTGGCTGTATACTGAGAGCTGAGGGCTGGGTGCCCCCCCCCCTGAGACAGTGGCTGTATACTGAGAGCTGAGGGCTGGGTGCCCCCTAGACAGTGGCCTGAGACAGTGGCTGTATACTGAGAGCTGAGGGCTGGGTGCCCCCTAGACAGTGGCTGTATGACTGAGACAGTGGCTGACTGAGGCTGGGTGCCCCCTAGACAGTGGCTGTATACTGAGAGTATACTGAGCTGGGCTGGGTCCCCCTAGACAGTGGCTGTATACTGAGAGCTGAGGGCTGGGTGCCCCCTAGACAGTGGCTGTATACTGAGAGCTGAGGGCTGGGTGCCCCCTAGACAGTGGCTGTATACTGAGAGAGCTGAGGGCTGGGTGCCCCCTAGACAGTGGCTGTATACTGAGAGCTGAGGGCTGGGTGCCCCCTAGACAGTGGCTGTATACTGAGAGCTGAGGGCTGGGTGCCCCCTAGACAGTGGCTGTATACTGAGAGCTGAGGGCTGGGTGCCCCCCTAGACAGTGGCTGTATACTGAGAGCTGAGGGCTGGGTGCCCCCTAGACAGTGGCTGTATACTGAGAGCTGAGGGCTGGGTGCCCCCTAGACAGTGGCTGTATAGACAGTGGCTGATACTGAGCTGAGTGCCCCCTAGACAGTGGCTGTATACTGAGAGCTGAGGGCTGGGTGCCCCCTAGACAGTGGCTGTATACTGAGAGCTGAGGGCTGGGTGCCCCCTAGACAGTGGCTGTAGCTACTGAGTGGCTGAGCTGAGGGCTGGGTGCCCCCTAGACAGTGGCTGTATACTGAGAGCTGAGGCTGGGTGCCCCCAGACAGTGGCTGTATACTGAGCTGAGGGCTGGGTGCCCCCTAGACAGTGGCTGCTGAGAGCTGAGGGCCCCCTAGACAGTGGCTGTATACTGAGAGCTGAGGGCTGGGTGCCCCCCTAGACAGTGGCTGTATACTGAGAGCTGAGGGCTGGGTGCCCCCCTAGACAGTGGCTGTATACTGAGAGCTGAGGGCTGGGTGCCCCCCTAGACAGTGGCTGTATACTGAGAGCTGAGGGCTGGGTGCCCCCTAGACAGTGGCTGTATACTGAGAGCTGAGGGCTGGGTGCCCCCTAGACAGTGGCTGTATACTGAGAGCTGAGGGCTGGGTGAGGTGCCCCCTAGACAGTGGCTGTATACTGAGAGCTGAGGGCTGGGTGCCCCCCTAGACAGTGGCTGTATACTGAGCTGAGCTGAGGGCTGGGTGCCCCCTAGACAGTGGCTGTATACTGAGAGCTGAGGGCTGGGTGCCCCCTAGACAGTGGCTGTATACTGAGAGCTGAGGGCTGGGTGCCCCCTAGACAGTGGCTGTATACTGAGAGCTGAGGGCTGGGTGAGACAGTGGCTGCTGAGAGCTGGGCTGGGTGCCCCCTGAGACAGTGGCTGTATACTGAGAGCTGAGGGCTGGGTGCCCCCTAGACAGTGGCTGTATACTGAGAGCTGAGGGCTGGGTGCCCCCTAGACAGTGGCTGTATACTGAGAGCTGAGGGCTGGGTGCCCCCTGAGACAGTGGCTGTATACTGAGAGCTGAGGGCTGGGTGCCCCCTAGACAGTGGCTGTATACTGAGAGCTGAGGGCTGGGTGCCCCCTAGACAGTGGCTGTATACTGAGAGCTGAGGGCTGGGTGCCCCCTAGACAGTGGCTGTATACTGAGAGCTGAGGGCTGGGTGCCCCCAGACAGTGGCTGTATACTGAGAGCTGAGGGCTGGGTGCCCCCTAGACAGTGGCTGTATACTGAGAGCTGAGGGCTGGGTGCCCCCTAGACAGTGGCTGTATACTGAGAGCTGAGGGCTGGGTGCCCCCAGACAGTGGCTGTATACTGAGAGCTGAGGGCTGGGTGACCCCCTGAGACAGGGCTGGGTGCCCTCAGACAGTGGCTGTATACTGAGAGCTGAGGGCTGGGGCTGGGTGCTGAGGGCCCCTAGACAGTGGCTGTATACTGAGAGCTGAGGGCTGGGTGCCCCCTAGACAGTGGCTGTATACTGAGAGCTGAGGGCTGGGTGCCCCCTAGACAGTGGCTGTATACTGAGAGCTGAGGGCTGGGTGCCCCCTAGACAGTGGCTGTATACTGAGACAGCTGTATACTGGGCTGGGTGCCCCCTAGACAGTGGCTGTATACTGAGAGCTGAGGGCTGGGTGCCCCCTAGACAGTGGCTGTATACTGAGAGCTGAGGGCTGGGTGCCCCCTAGGGCTGGGTCCCCCCTAGACAGTGGCTGTATACTGAGACTGAGGGCTGAGCTGAGGGCTGGGTGCCCCCTAGACAGTGGCTGTATACTGAGAGCTGAGGGCTGGGTGCCCCCTAGACAGTGGCTGTATACTGAGAGCTGAGGGCTGGGTGCCCCCCCCTGAGACAGTGGCTGTATACTGAGAGCTGAGGGCTGGGTGCCCCCTAGACAGTGGCTGTATACTGAGAGCTGAGGGCTGGGTGCCCCCTAGACAGTGGCTGTATACTGAGAGCTGAGGGCTGGTGCCCCCAGACAGTGGCTGTATACCTGAGGGCTGGGTAGACAGTGGCTGTATACTGAGAGCTGAGGGCTGGGTGCCCCCTAGACAGTGGCTGTATACTGAGAGCTGAGGGCTGGGTGCCCCCTAGACAGTGGCTGTATACTGACTGAGCTGAGGGCTGGGTGACCCCCTAGACAGTGGCTGTATACTGAGAGCTGAGGGCTGGGTGCCCCCTAGACAGTGGCTGTATACTGAGAGCTGAGGGCTGGGTGCCCCCTAGACAGTGGCTGTATACTGAGAGCTGAGGGCTGGGTGCCCCCTAGACAGTGGCTGTATACTGAGAGCTGAGGGCTGGGTGCCCCCTAGACAGTGGCTGTATACTGAGAGCTGAGGGCTGGGTGCCCCCTAGACAGTGGCTGTATGAGAGCTGAGACAGTGGCTGCTGAGGGCTGGGTGCCCCCTAGACAGTGGCTGTATACTGAGAGCTGAGGGCTGGGTGAGACAGTGGCTGTATACTGAGAGCTGGGCTGGGTGCCCCCTAGACAGTGGCTGTATACTGAGAGCTGAGGGCTGGGTGCCCCCCCTAGACAGTGACTGTATACTGAGAGCTGAGCTGACAGGGCTGTATGCTGAGTGCCCCCTAGACAGTGGCTGTATACTGAGAGCTGAGGGCTGGGTGCCCCAGACAGTGGCTGTATACTGAGAGCTGAGGGCTGGGTGCCCCCTAGACTGAGTGGCTGTATACTGAGAGCTGAGGGCTGGGTGCCCCCTAGACAGTGGCTGTATACTGAGAGCTGAGGGCTGGGTGCCCCTAGACAGTGGCTGTATACTGAGAGCTGAGGGCTGGGTGCCCCCTAGACAGTGGCTGTATACTGAGAGCTGAGGGCTGGGTGCCCCCTAGACAGTGGCTGTATACTGAGAGCTGAGGGCTGGGTGCCCCAGACAGTGGCTGTAGACTGAGAGTGGCTGTAGACTGAGAGCTGAGGGCTGGGTGCCCCCCAGACAGTGGCTGTATACTGAGAGCTGAGGGCTGGGTGCCCCCTAGACAGTGGCTGTATACTGAGAGCTGAGGGCTGGGTGCCCCCAGACCCTGAGACAGTGGCTGTATACTGAGAGCTGAGGGCTGGGTCCCCCCTAGACAGTGGCTGTATACTGAGAGCTGAGGGCTGGGTGCCCCCTGAGAGCTGACAGTGGCTGTATACTGAGAGCTGAGGGCTGGGTGCCCCCCTGAGACAGTGGCTGTATACTGAGAGCTGAGGGCTGGGTGCCCCCTAGACAGTGGCTGTATACTGAGAGCTGAGGGCTGGGTGCCCCCTAGACAGTGGCTGTATACTGAGAGCTGAGGGCTGGGTGCCCCCTGAGACAGTGGCTGTATACTGAGAGCTGAGGGCTGGGGCTGGGTGCTGAGAGCTGAGGGCTGGGTGCCCCCAGACAGTGGCTGTATACTGAGAGCTGAGGCTGGGTGCCTCCTAGACAGTGGCTGTATACTGAGAGCTGAGGGCTGGGTGCCCCCTAGACAGTGGCTGTATACTGAGAGCTGAGGGCTGGGTGCCCCCTAGACAGTGGCTGTATACTGAGAGCTGAGGGCTGGGTGCCCCCTAGACAGTGGCTGTATACTGAGAGCTGAGGGCTGGGTGCCCCCTAGACAGTGGCTGTATACTGAGAGCTGAGGGCTGGGTGCCCCCTAGACAGTGGCTGTATACTGAGAGCTGAGGGCTGGGTGCCCCCTAGACAGTGGCTGTATACTGAGAGCTGAGGGCTGGGTGCCCCCTAGACAGTGGCTACTGAGAGCTACTGAGACAGTGGCTGACTGAGGCTGAGGGCTGGGTGCCCCCTAGACAGACAGTGGCTGTATACTGAGAGCTGAGGGCTGGGTGCCCCCTAGACAGTGGCTGTGAGAGCTACTGAGACAGTGGCTGAGGGCTGGGTGCCCCCTAGACAGTGGCTGTATACTGAGAGCTGAGGGCTGGGTGCCCCCTAGACAGTGGCTGTATACTGAGAGCTGAGGGCTGGGTGCCCCCTAGACAGTGGCTGACAGTGGCTGTAGACAGTGGCTGTACTGAGAGCTGAGGGCTGGGTGCCCCCTAGACAGTGGCTGTATACTGAGAGCTGAGGGCTGGGTGCCCCCTAGACAGTGGCTGTATACTGAGAGCTGAGGGCTGGGTGCCCCCTAGACAGTGGCTGTATACTGAGAGCTGAGTGGGCTGGGCTGCCCCCTAGACAGTGGCTGTATACTGAGAGCTGAGGGCTGGGTGCCCCCTAGACAGTGGCTGTATACTGAGAGCTGAGGGCTGGGTGCCCCCCTAGACAGTGGCTGTATACTGAGAGCTGAGGGAGCTGACAGTGGCTGCTGAGAGCTGAGGGCCCCCTAGACAGTGGCTGTATACTGAGAGCTGAGTGGGCTGGGTGCCCCTAGACAGTGGCTGTATACTGAGAGCTGAGGGCTGGGTGCCCCCTAGACAGTGGCTGTATACTGAGAGCTGAGGGCTGGGTGCCCCCTAGACAGTGGCTGTATACTGAGAGCTGAGGGCTGGGTGCCCCTGAGACAGTGGCTGTATACTGAGAGCTGAGCTGAGAGCTGAGGGCTGGGTGCCCCCTAGACAGTGGCTGTATACTGAGAGGGCTGGGTGCTGACAGTGGCTGGCTGGGTGCCCCCTAGACAGTGGCTGTATACTGAGAGCTGAGGGCTGGGTGCCCCCTAGACAGTGGCTGTATACTGAGAGCTGAGGGCTGGGTGCCCCCAGACAGTGGCTGTATACTGAGAGCTGAGGGCTGGGTGCCCCCTAGACAGTGGCTGTATACTGAGAGCTGAGGGCTGGGTGCCCCCCTAGACAGTGGCTGTATACTGAGAGCTGAGGGCTGGGTGCCCCCCAGACAGTGGCTGTATACTGAGAGCTGAGGGCTGGGTGCCCCCAGACAGTGGCTGTATACTGAGAGCTGAGGGCTGGGTGCCCCCTAGACAGTGGCTGTATACTGAGAGCTGAGGGCTGGGTGCCCCCTAGACAGTGGCTGTATACTGAGAGCTGAGCTGAGTGGGCTGGGTGAGGCCCCCCAGACAGTGGCTGTATACTGAGAGCTGAGGCTGGGTGCCCCCTAGACAGTGGCTGTATACTGAGAGCTGAGCTGGGCTGGGTGCCCCCTAGACAGTGGCTGTATACTGAGAGCTGAGGGCTGGGTGCCCCCTAGACAGTGGCTGTATACTGAGAGCTGAGGGCTGGGTGCCCCCTAGACAGTGGCTGTATACTGAGAGCTGAGGGCTGGGTGCCCCCTAGACAGTGGCTGTATACTGAGAGCTGAGGGCTGGGTGCCCCCTAGACAGTGGCTGTATACTGAGAGCTGAGGGCTGGGTGCCCCCTAGACAGTGGCTGTATAGTGGCTGAGAGCTGAGGGCTGGGTGCCCCCCCCTAGACAGTGGCTGTATACTGAGAGCTGAGGGCTGGGTGCCCCCTAGACAGTGGCTGTATAGGGCTGAGAGCTGAGCTGGGCTGGGTGCCCCTGAGGGCAGACAGTGGCTGTATACTGAGAGCTGAGGGCTGGGTGCCCCCTAGACAGTGGCTGTATACTGAGAGCTGAGGGCTGGGTGCCCCCTAGACAGTGGCTGTATACTGAGAGCTGAGGGCTGGGTGCCCCCCAGTGACTGTATACTGAGAGCTGAGGGCTGGGTAGACAGTGGCTGTATACTGAGAGCTGAGGGCTGGGTGCCCCCTAGACAGTGGCTGTATACTGAGAGCTGAGGGCTGGGTGCCCCCCAGACAGTGGCTGTATACTGAGAGCTGAGGGCTGGGTGCCCCCTAGACAGTGGCTGTATACTGAGAGCTGAGGGCTGGGTGCCCCCTAGACAGTGGCTGTATACTGAGAGCTGAGGGCTGGGTGCTGAGAGCCCCTAGACAGTGGCTGTATACTGAGAGCTGAGGGCTGGGTGCCCCTAGACAGTGGCTGTATACTGAGAGCTGAGGGCTGGGTGCCCCCTAGACAGTGGCTGTATACTGAGAGCTGAGGGCTGGGTGCCCCCAGACAGTGGCTGTATACTGAGAGCTGAGGGCTGGGTGCCCCCTAGACAGTGGCTGTATACTGAGAGCTGAGGGCTGGGTGCCCCCTAGACAGTGGCTGTATACTGAGAGCTGAGGGCTGGGTGCCCCCTAGACAGTGGCTGTTGTATACTGAGAGCTGAGGGCTGGGTGAGGGCCCCCAGACAGTGGCTGTATACTGAGAGCTGAGGGCTGGGTGCCCCCTAGACAGTGGCTGTATACTGAGAGCTGAGGGCTGGGTGCCCCCCCAGACAGTGGCTGTAGCTGACTGAGAGCTGAGGGCTGGGTGCCCCCTAGACCCCTGAGACAGTGGCTGTATACTGAGAGCTGAGGGCTGGGTGCCCCCTAGACAGTGGCTGTATACTGAGAGCTGAGGGGGCTGGGTGCCCCCTAGACAGTGGCTGTATACTGAGAGCTGAGGGCTGGGTGCCCCCTAGACAGTGGCTGTAGCTGACTGAGACAGCTGAGGGCTGGGTGCCCCCTAGACAGTGGCTGTATACTGAGAGCTGAGGGCTGGGTGCCCCCAGACAGTGGCTGTATACTGAGAGCTGAGGGCTGGGTGCCCCCAGACAGTGGCTGTATACTGAGAGCTGAGGGCTGGGTGCCCCCTAGACAGTGGCTGTATACTGAGAGCTGAGGGCTGGGTGCCCCCTAGACAGTGGCTGTATACTGAGAGCTGAGGGCTGGGTGCCCCCCCCCTGAGACAGTGGCTGTATACTGAGAGCTGAGGGCTGGGTGACCCCCTAGACAGTGGCTGTATACTGAGAGCTGAGGGCTGGGTGCCCCCTAGACAGTGGCTGTATACTGAGAGCTGAGGGCTGGGTGCCCCCTAGACAGTGGCTGTATACTGAGAGCTGAGGGCTGGGTGCCCCCTAGACAGTGGCTGTATACTGAGAGCTGAGGGCTGGGTGCCCCCTAGACAGTGGCTGTATACTGAGAGCTGAGGGCTGGGTGCCCCCTAGACAGTGGCTGTATACTGAGAGCTGAGGGCTGGGTGCCCCCTAGACAGTGGCTGTATGAGGGCTGAGAGCTGAGGGCTGGGTGCCCCCTAGACAGTGGCTGTATACTGAGAGCTGAGGGCTGGGTGCCCCCAGACAGTGGCTGTATGCTGAGAGCTGAGGGCTGGGTGCCCCCTAGACAGTGGCTGTATACTGAGAGCTGAGGGCTGGGTGCCCCCTAGACAGTGGCTGTATACTGAGAGCTGAGGGCTGGGTGCCCCCTAGACAGTGGCTGTATACTGAGAGCTGAGGGCTGGGTGCCCCCCCCTAGACAGTGGCTGTATACTGAGAGCTGAGGGCTGGGTGCCCCTAGACAGTGGCTGTATACTGAGAGCTGAGGGCTGGGTGCCCCTAGACAGTGGCTGTATACTGAGAGCTGAGGGCTGGGTGCCCCCTAGACAGTGGCTGTATACTGAGAGCTGAGGGCTGGGTGCCCCCAGACAGTGGCTGTGAGAGCTACTGAGAGCTGAGGGCTGGGTGCCCCCTAGACAGTGGCTGTATACTGAGAGCTGAGGGCTGGGCTGGGTGCCCCCTGAGACAGTGGCTGTATACTGAGAGCTGAGGGCTGGGTGCCCCCTAGACAGTGGCTGTATGCTGAGAGCTGAGGGCTGGGTGCACCCCCTAGACAGTGGCTGTATACTGAGAGCTGAGGGCTGGGTGCCCCCTAGACAGTGGCTGTATACTGAGAGCTGAGGGCTGGGTGCCCCCCTGAGAGCTGAGGGCTGGGTGCCCCCTAGACAGTGGCTGTATACTGAGAGCTGAGGGCTGGGTGTCCCCCTAGACAGTGGCTATACTGAGAGCTGAGAGCTGAGGGCTGGGTGCACCCCTAGACAGTGGCTGTATACTGAGAGCTGAGGGCTGGGTGCCCCCTAGACAGTGGCTGTATACTGAGAGCTGAGGGCTGGGTGCCCCCTAGACAGTGGCTGTATACTGAGAGCTGAGGGCTGGGTGTCCCCCTAGACAGTGGCTGTATACTGAGAGCTGAGGGCTGAGACAGTGGCTGTATACTGAGAGCTGAGGGCTGGGTCCCCCCCTAGACAGTGGCTGTATACTGAGAGCTGAGGGCTGGGTGCCCCTAGACAGTGGCTGTATACTGAGAGCTGAGGGCTGGGTGCCCCTAGACAGTGGCTGTATACTGAGAGCTGAGGGCTGGGTGCCCCCTAGACAGTGGCTGTATACTGAGAGCTGAGGGCTGGGTGCCCCCAGACAGTGGCTGTATACTGAGAGCTGAGGGCTGGGTGCCCCCTAGACAGTGGCTGTATACTGAGAGCTGAGGGCTGGGTGCCCCCCTAGACAGTGGCTGTATACTGAGAGCTGAGGGCTGGGTGCCCCCTAGACAGTGGCTGTATACTGAGAGCTGAGGGCTGGGTGCCCCCTAGACAGTGGCTGTATACTGAGAGCTGAGGGCTGGGTGCCCCTAGACAGTGGCTGTATACTGAGAGCTGAGGGCTGGGTGCCCCCTAGACAGTGGCTGTATACTGAGAGCTGAGGGCTGGGTGTCCCCCCTGAGACAGTGGCTGTATACTGACTGAGCTGAGGGCTGGGTGCCCCCTAGACAGTGGCTGTATACTGAGAGCTGAGGGCTGGGTGCCCCCCTAGACAGTGGCTGTATACTGAGAGCTGAGGGCTGGGTGCCCCCTAGACAGTGGCTGTATACTGAGAGCTGAGGGCTGGGTGCCCCTAGACAGTGGCTGTATACTGAGAGCTGAGGCTGGGCCCCCTAGACAGTGGCTGTATACTGAGAGCTGAGGGCTGGGTGCCCCCAGACAGTGGCTGTATACTGAGAGCTGAGGGCTGGGTGCCCCCTAGACAGTGGCTGTATACTGAGAGCTGAGGGCTGGGTGCCCCCTAGACAGTGGCTGTATACTGAGAGCTGAGGGCTGGGTGCCCCCAGACAGTGGCTGTATACTGAGAGCTGAGGGCTGGGTGCCCCCTAGACAGTGGCTGTATACTGAGAGCTGAGGGCTGGGTGCCCCTAGACAGTGGCTGTATACTGAGAGCTGAGGGCTGGGTGCCCCCTAGACAGTGGCTGTATACTGAGAGCTGAGGGCTGGGTGCCCCCTAGACAGTGGCTGTATACTGAGAGCTGAGGGCTGGGTGCCCCCTAGACAGTGGCTGTATACTGAGAGCTGAGGGCTGGGTGCCCCCTAGACAGTGGCTGTATACTGAGAGCTGAGAGGCTGGGTGCCCCCTAGACAGTGGCTGTATACTGAGAGCTGATACTGGGCTGGGTGCCCCCTAGACAGTGGCTGTATACTGAGAGCTGAGGGCTGGGTGCCCCTAGACAGTGGCTGTATACTGAGAGCTGAGGGCTGGGTGCCCCCTAGACAGTGGCTGTATGCTGAGAGCTGAGGGCTGGGTGCCCCCTAGACAGTGGCTGTATACTGAGAGCTGAGGGCTGGGTGCCCCCAGACAGTGGCTGTATACTGAGAGCTGAGGGCTGGGTGCCCCCTAGACAGTGGCTGTATACTGAGAGCTGAGGGCTGGGTGCCCCCTAGACAGTGGCTGTATACTGAGAGCTGAGGGCTGGGTGCCCCCTAGACAGTGGCTGTATACTGAGAGCTGAGGGCTGGGTGCCCCCTAGACAGTGGCTGTATACTGAGAGCTGAGGGCTGGGTGCCCCCCTAGACAGTGGCTGTATGCTGAGAGCTGAGGGCTGGGTGCCCCCTAGACAGTGGCTGTATACTGAGAGCTGAGGGCTGGGTGTCCCCCTGACAGTGGCTGTATACTGAGAGCTGAGGGCTGGGTGAGAGCTGAGGGCCCCTAGACAGTGGCTGTATACTGAGAGCTGAGGGCTGGGTGCCCCCTAGACAGTGGCTGTATACTGAGAGCTGAGGGCTGGGTGCCCCTAGACAGTGGCTGTATACTGAGAGCTGAGGGCTGGGTGTGCCCCCCCTAGACAGTGGCTGTATACTGAGAGCTGAGGGCTGGGTCCGCCCCCTAGACAGTGGCTGTATACTGAGAGCTGAGGGCTGGGTGCCCCCAGACAGTGGCTGTATACTGAGAGCTGAGGGCTGGGTGCCCCCTAGACAGTGGCTGTATACTGAGAGCTGAGGGCTGGGTGCCCCCTAGACAGTGGCTGTATACTGAGAGCTGAGGGCTGGGTGCCCCCCAGACAGTGACTGTATACTGAGAGCTGAGGGCTGGGTCCCCCCCAGACAGTGGCTGTATACTGAGAGCTGAGGGCTGGGTGCCCCTAGACAGTGGCTGTATACTGAGAGCTGAGAGCTGAGAGCTGAGGGCTGGGTGCCCCCTAGACAGTGGCTGTATACTGAGAGCTGAGGGCTGGGTGCCCCTAGACAGTGACTGTATACTGAGAGCTGAGGGCTGGGTGCCCCCCTAGACAGTGGCTGTATACTGAGAGCTGAGGGCTGGGTGCCCCCTAGACAGTGGCTGTATACTGAGAGCTGAGGGCTGGGTGCCCCCTAGACAGTGGCTGTATACTGAGAGCTGAGGGCTGGGTGCCCCCTAGACAGTGGCTGTATACTGAGAGCTGAGGGCTGGGTGCCCCCTAGACAGTGGCTGTATACTGAGAGCTGAGGGCTGGGTGCCCCCTAGACAGTGGCTGTATACTGAGAGCTGAGGGCTGGGTGCCCCCTAGACAGTGGCTGTATACTGAGAGCTGAGGGCTGGGTGCCCCCTAGACAGTGGCTGTATACTGAGAGCTGAGGGCTGGGTGCCCCCTAGACAGTGGCTGTATACTGAGAGCTGAGGGCTGGGTGCCCCCTAGACAGTGGCTGTATACTGAGAGCTGAGGGCTGGGTGCCCCCTAGACAGTGGCTGTATACTGAGAGCTGAGGGCTGGGTGCCCCCTAGACAGTGGCTGTATACTGAGAGCTGAGGGCTGGGTGCCCCCTAGACAGTGGCTGTATGCTGAGAGCTGAGGGCTGGGTGCCCCTAGACAGTGGCTGTATACTGAGAGCTGAGGGCTGGGTGCCCCCTAGACAGTGGCTGTATACTGAGAGCTGAGGGCTGGGTGCCCCCTAGACAGTGGCTGTATACTGAGAGCTGAGGGCTGGGTGCCCCTAGACAGTGGCTGTATACTGAGAGCTGAGGGCTGGGTGCCCCCTAGACAGTGGCTGACAGTGGCTGTATACTGAGAGCTGAGGGCTGGGTGCCCCCAGACAGTGGCTGTATACTGAGAGCTGAGGGCTGGGTGCCCCCTAGACAGTGGCTGTATACTGAGAGCTGAGGGCTGGGTGCCCCCTAGACAGTGGCTGTATACTGAGAGCTGAGGGCTGGGTGCCCCCTGCAGACAGACAGTGGCTGTATACTGAGAGCTGAGGGCTGGGTGCCCCCTAGACAGTGGCTGTATACTGAGAGCTGAGGGCTGGGTGCCCCTAGACAGTGGCTGTATACTGAGAGCTGAGGGCTGGGTGCCCCCCCAGACAGTGGCTGTATACTGAGAGCTGAGGGCTGGGTGCCCCCAGACAGTGGCTGTATACTGAGAGCTGAGGGCTGGGTGCCCCCTAGACAGTGGCTGTATACTGAGAGCTGAGGGCTGGGTGCCCCCAGACAGTGGCTGTATACTGAGAGCTGAGGGCTGGGTGCCCCCTAGACAGTGGCTGTATACTGAGAGCTGAGGGCTGGGTCCCCCAGACAGTGGCTGTATACTGAGAGCTGAGGGCTGGGTGCCCCTAGACAGTGGCTGTATACTGAGAGCTGAGGGCTGGGTGCCCCCTAGACAGTGGCTGTATACTGAGAGCTGAGGGCTGACAGTGGCTGTATACTGAGAGCTGAGGGCTGGGTGCCCCCTAGACAGTGGCTGTATACTGAGAGCTGAGGGCTGGGTGCCCCCTAGACAGTGGCTGTATACTGAGAGCTGAGGGCTGGGTCCCCCAGACAGTGGCTGTATACTGAGAGCTGAGGGCTGGGTGCCCCTAGACAGTGGCTGTATACTGGCTGAGCTGAGAGCTGAGGGCTGGGTGCCCCCTAGACAGTGGCTGATACTGAGAGCTGAGGGCTGGGTGCCCCTGAGACAGTGACTGTATACTGAGAGCTGAGGGCTGGGTGCCCCCTAGACAGTGGCTGTTATACTGAGAGCTGAGGGCTGGGTGCCCCCAGACAGGTGGAGACAGTGGCTGTTGAATACTGAGAGCTGAGGGCTGGGTGCCCCCTAGACAGTGGCTGTACACACTGAGAGCTGAGGGCTGGGTCATAAAACCCCTTCAAACCCCCACAAGACAAACACAGTGACATTCATAAACCCCTTCAAACCCCACACAGACAAACACAGTGACATTCATAAACCCCTTCAAACCCCACACAGACAAACACAGTGACATTCATAAAACCCCTTCAAACCCCACACAGACAAACACAGTGACATTCATAAAACCCCTTCAAACCCCACACAGACAAACACAGTGACATTCATAAACCCCTTCAAACCCCACACAGACAAACACAGTGACATTCATAAACCCCTTCAAACCCCACACAGACATTCATAAAACCCCTTCAAACCCCACACAGACAAACACAGACATTCATAAACCCCTTCAAACCCCACACAGACAAACACAGTGACATTCATAAACCCCACACAGACATTCATAAAACCCCTTCAAACCCCACACAGACATTCATAAAACCCCTTCAAACCCCACACAGACATTCATAATACCCCTTCAAACCCCACACAGACAAACACAGTGACATTCATAAACCCCTTCAAACCCCACACAGACAAACACAGTGACATCCATAAAACCCCTTCAAACCCCACACAGACATTCATAAAACCCCTTCAAACCCCATACAGACATTCATAAAACCCCTTCAAACCCCACAGACACAGACAAACACAGTGACATTCATAAACCCCTTCAAACCCCCCAGACAAACACAGTGACATTCATAAAACCCCTTCAAACCCCACACAGACATTCATAAAACCCCTTCAAAACACAGACATTCACCCCTTCAAACCCCACACAGACATTCATAAACCCCTTCAAACCCCACACAGACAAACACAGTGACATTCATAAACCCCACACAGACATTCATAAAACCCCTTCAAACAAACACAGACATTCATAAAACCCCTTCAAACCCCACACAGACAAACACAGTGACATTCATAAAACCCCTTCAAACCCCACACAGACATTCATAAAACCCCTTCAAACCCCCCAGACAAACACAGACATTCATAAAACCCCTTCAAACCCCACACAGACAAACACAGTGACATTCATAAAACCCCTTCAAACCCCCCCATTCAACCCCTTCAAACCCCACACAGACAAACACAGACATTGACCCATTCACAGACAAACACAGTGACATTCATAAACCCCCCCTTCAAACCCTTCAAACCCCACACAGACATTCATAAAACCCCTTCAAACCCCCCAGACATTCATAAAACCCCTTCAAACCCCACACAGACAAACACAGTGACATTCATAAACCCCACACAGACATTCATAAAACCCCTTCAAACCCCACACAGACATTCATAAACCCCTTCAAACCCCACACAGACAAACACAGTGACATCCATAAAACCCCTTCAAACCCCACACAGACATTCATAAAACCCCTTCAAACCCCACACAGACATTCATAAAACCCCTTCAAACCCCACACAGACATTCATAAAACCCCTTCAAACCCCACACAGACAAACACAGTGACATTCATAAACCCCTTCAAACCCCACACAGACATTCATAAAACCCCTTCAAACCCCACACAGACATTCATAAAACCCCTTCAAACCCCACACAGACAAACACAGTGACATTCATAAACCCCTTCAAACCCCACACAGACAAACACAGTGACATCCATAAAACCCCTTCAAACCCCACACAGACATTCATAAAACCCCTTCAAACCCCACACAGACAAACACAGTGACATTCATAAAACCCCTTCAAACCCCACACAGACAAACACACAGACATTCATAAAACCCCTTCAAACCCCACACAGACATTCATAAAACCCCTTCAAACCCCACACAGACAAACACAGTGACATTCATAATAGCTATTTATTTCCTCCCACTACACCAGTTCTCAGGCTTTTCCCAAAGTAGCATATCACAACAACCATGGAATCATCATCAGCACCATGTGGGGTCTACGAATCAGAGGATCTCACACACACACACACACACACACACACACACACACACACACACACACACACACACACACACACACACACATCAGAGAATAATGCCACCGGACATCTGTCAACATGTCACCAATCAAACACACCCTGGTATATACAGAATTCATCCTTGTCCTGGTCACTACAGAAATATCTCAAAACATCTGTTCAATCGCCCTTACCAACGGATTATTGACTTGTGTTTAACTTTTCATTTTTTACCAAAATATAATTTGGGAAGGGGGACTTGTTGTCAACATGTCAAACAAATATCTATATACAGTATCAGCATGAAATAATATCAGCCTCACAATGGGACCATAATATGGCTCTACATGGGACCTTAATATGGCTCTACATGGGACCATAATATGGCTCTACATGGGACCATAATATGGCTCTACATGGGACCATAATATGGCTCTACATGGGACCTTCTGATAAGGCCTACTGTAGTCAGTAGAAACATAACGGTGGCTTACTGTAGTCAGTAGAAACATAACAGTGGCCTACTGTAGTCAGTAGAAACATAACGGTGGCCACCTGTAGTCAGTAGAAACATAACAGTGGCCACCTGTAGTCAGTAGAAACATAACGGTGGCCACCTGTAGTCAGTAGAAACATAACAGTGGCCTACTGTAGTCAGTAGAAACATAACGGTGGCCTACTGTAGTCAGTAGAAACATAACAGTGGCCTACTGTAGTCAGTAGAAACATAACGGTGGCCTACTGTAGTCAGTAGAAACATAACGGTGGCCTACTGTAGTCAGTAAAAACATAACGGTGGCCTACTGTAGTCAGTAGAAACATAACGGTGGCCTACTGTAGTCAGTAGAAACATAACGGTGGCCTCCCAAATGGGACACTATTCCCTACATAGTGCACTACTTTTGGCCAGTGCCATTTGGGATGCAAGCATATACTGTGTGTGAAGCATTTGCATTGCTGTTTGGAGTCAATGGAGCTCAGGGGATTGTACCTGTGAGATCCCCTGACGTTCTGAACCTCACAGATGGTGATGATGTGGAGTTGGGGGGAATCTATAGCCCACGTCAGCTTTACTCGGTATAGCAGGCCTTGACCTATATAAAATGACACCAACCACAGACTAGGCCTACAACGGTGTTATTATACTACTGGGAATAAACGTCTCGTTAATCGTTATTGGTGATTACCGCGTGTCACGATGCAAAGGGCAGAGAGCACATTCATAAGTCGCGTGCATAAAAGACGGGGTTAGCCTAGAATAATTGCTGCAGCGTGAAATGTCTGTGTCGGTCTACGTGGTTGCTGCACCCGCTTTCTCCTCTCAAATGTCTCACATCTTTACGACACATAGGCCTATATAGGCCTCATCACTAAACTGTTACCTAATTGATAGGCTTCCAATAGGGAATTCATTCACGATGATATAATTTACACCTGGCCATGCCATTGATAGACTGTTGACATCAATAGCCTAATCCCTTCAATTATAATGCCGGCCGGCAAAACATATTTTCTCCACACAAAGGATGGAATATAGCATAATAAATTAATTAATATGGTAAATTAAATAATAATTATCATCACACGATAAGCAGCCACCACAAACTAGACAACGACAATAATGTATTTTATCATAGCCTAGAGACGCTCTGAATCACATTGCCGCTTATTGCTGCCTGTGTTGTCCTTTGATCAAATGATGTTGCTTTCGTCTCTAAAAACACCGACATAATGTCGAGCCTCCATATTCACACCTGACGCCAACAACATAAATATCAGCAACATCATCGGTTTCTATGGGAAATCCACAACTGGACCGCTATCCCATCCTCTCTTGGATTTGACACATCCATCCACTGCACCAAATGCGCATTATTCACATAGCAAAGCAGCGAGGATTTCATCATACATACACAGCACAGCCTACACAAGACAACAGCAGAAAAAAATCATAACCACCAGCAGAAAAATTAAATTAAAAGAGCCCACAAATCTCACCTGTTAAAGCAAACGTGGACAGGGTTTTCCCTCTTCTCGCAGCTGTAGGAATAGAAGAGGATGAGTTGGTTTTTGTCTCCTGTCTCCGGGCAGTGCTCTGACTCGTTCCCTGCTGCAGCCTCACAGCCTGTGGTCCTCTGCTCCGTTCTCCGGTTCTAGCACCAGCTCCCTCTTCCCGAGCCGCTGTCAAACGAGCAGCGCTCTTGCTGCCGCCGTCTCGCGCACGCGCAACCCACCGCTCCGGTGCAGGAAGAATGCAGGAACTCAGGAACGAACGGAGCGCGCAGCTGCAGCGACCCCGGCTAATGAGCGGCTGCGATCGGACCTGCAGACAGATGGATGGATGATTGGAAAAAATAAAAAAATATTGAAAAAAGATGGATGATGATTGAAAAAAATAGATGACAAATAATAGATGGATGATGGTGTGCTGTGGATAAAACAATAATTGTGCAGCAGTAGAGCTTTTATATCTGCCCTATGAATTAGTCATGTTTGGTGATAAAGATTAGCACTCTGTCGGCTAGGCTTGGTGTTTTCACGGACTGTTAGGATACTGCTATAGGCTGGGAATCCAGACCCCAAAATAGGAACGTTTTGTACAGTACCATATTTAATTTGGGGAGGGGTTAGGGGGATATGATGAACAAATTGTGAGAGAATCACTGGTGATTTTGGACTTATCTGTTCCAGAGATCAAATTCTGGAAGAAAAAAAAGGTAGGCCGACAGTAGGACACACGTGCCATCGTCACCAGCCATAGGACAGGTGGCTAATGTGAGTAATTTAAACCAGTGGTTCTCAATTTGCGACCCAATATTCGCATCAGGGAAAAATAATCGCCAAAATACAATCTGGAAAACAAGGTAACAACATTCCTATCTCATTCACTGTCAATAATATAATTTTGCCCATATTCTTGATGAAGAATGTTAATAGACTCACTAGTTTGAGACCACAAAATCAACCAAAATGGCGCTGTTAATAGTTCTATATTAAAAGTATTGTGATTGCAGAAAAACATTTCTGAGATTCAATTATTTAAAAGTAGGAATTCATTTGAATTTTTTTACCTGGTTTAAGTGTTAAAGTTCAGACTGTTTTTTCTTTTTTTTCTTTACTCAGACAAGGAGACTCCCGTGACCCACAAGTTGAACATCGCTGGTCTAAACACATCTTCATGTAAATAGTAGTGAGTGTCAAACGCTTTAGTGCATCTCCATATCACATTACCGTGTATTTGATTAGACTGGTATTTGATTAGACTGGGTTGAGTGAGGACAAGGATGAACTCACACACTCCCTTACACTCAAGCACACACAGTAGCCTAAACAGACATCTTTATCATTATGTAAATGGTTCCCTCATCTTAGTCTGGAGCTGTCCAACCATGTCCCAACATTAGTCTACAGTCTCGTTCATAACTGTCTGACCATGTCCCAACATTAGTCTACAGTCTCGTTCATAACTGACCATGTCCCAACATTAGTCTACAGTCTCATTCATAACTGACCAACCATGTCCCAACATTAGTCTACAGTCTCATTCATAACTGTCCAACCATGTCCCAACATTAGTCTACAGTCTCATTCATAACTGACCATGTCCCAACATTAGTCTACAGTCTCATTCATAACTGTCCAACCATGTCCCAACATTAGTCTACAGTCTCGTTCATAACTGTCCAACCATGTCCCAACATTAGTCTACAGTCTCATTCATAACTGTCCAACCATGTCCCAACATTAGTCTACAGTCTCGTTCATAACTGTCTGACCATGTCCCAACATTAGTCTACAGTCTCATTCATAACTGTCCGACCATGTCCCAACATTAGTCTACAGTCTCATTCATAACTGTCCAACCATGTCCCAACATTAGTCTACAGTCTCATTCATAACTGTCCAACCATGTCCCAACATTAGTCTACAGTCTCGTTCATAACTGTCCAACCATGTCCCAACATTAGTCTACAGTCTCGTTCATAACTGTCCAACCATGTCCCAACATTAGTCTACAGTCTCGTTCATAACTGTCCAACCATGTCCCAACATTAGTCTATAGTCTCGTTCATAACTGTCTGACCATGTCCCAACATTAGTCTACAGTCTCATTCATAACTGTCCGACCATGTCCCAACATTAGTCTACAGTCTCATTCATAACTGTCCGACCATGTCCCAACATTAGTCTACAGTCTCATTCATAACTGACCATGTCCCAACATTAGTCTACAGTCTCATTCATAACTGTCTGACCATGTCCCAACATTAGTCTACAGCCTCATTCATAACTGACCATGTCCCAACATTAGTCTACAGTCTCATTCATAACTGACCATGTCCCAACATTAGTCTACAGTCTCATTCATAACTGACCATGTCCCAACATTAGTCTACAATCTCATTCATAACTGTCTGACCATGTCCCAACATGACCCATAATGTTTGTTCTGCCTTATAAAGATCATTATGGTGACACACACACACACACACACACACACACACACACACACGTAAACTCAGCAAAAAAAGAAACGTCCCTTTTTCAGGACCCTTTCAAAAATAATTCATAAAAATCCGAATAACTTCACAGTTCTTCATTGTAAAGGGTTTAAACACTGTCTCCCATGCTTGTTCAATGAACCATAAACAGTTAATGAACATGCACCTGTGGAACGGTCGTTAAGACACTAACAGCTTACAGACGGTAGACAATTAAGGTCACAGTTATGAAAACTTAGGACACTAAAGAGGCCTTTCTACAGACTCTGAAAAACACCTAAAGAAAGATGCCCAGGGTCCCTACTCATCTGCGTGAACATTCCTTAGGCATGATGCAATGAAGCATGAGGACTGCAGATGTGGCCAGGGCAATAAATTGCAATGTCTGTACTGTGAGACGCCTAAGACAGCGCTACAGGGAGACAGGATGGACAGCTGATCGTCCTCGCAGTTGCAGACCACGTGTAACAACACCTGCACAGGATCGGTACATCCGAACATCACACCTGTGGGACAGGTACAGGATGACAACAACAACTGCCCGAGTTACACCAGGAACGTTGTAAGGCAGGTCCTCACCAGACATCACCGGCAACAACGTCACCTATGGGCACAAACCCACCGTCGCTGGACCAGACAGGACTGGCAAAAAGTGATCTTCACTGACGAGCCACGGTTTTTTGTCTCACCAGGGGTGATGGTCGGATTCGCGTTTATCGTCGAAGGAATGAGCGTTACACAGAGGCCTGTATTCTAGAGCGGGATCGAGGTGGAGGGTCCGTCATGGTCTGGGGCGGTGTGTCACAGCATCATCGGATTGAGCTTGTTGTCATTACAGGGAATCTCAACGCTGTGCGTTACAGGGAAGACATCCTCCTCCCTCATGTGGTACCCTTCCTGCAGGCTCATCCTGACATGACCCTCCAGCATGACAATGCCACCAGCCATACTGCTCGTTCTGTTTGTGATTTCCTGCAAAAGAGGAATGTCGGTGTTCTGCCATGGCCAGCGAAGAGCCCAGATCTCAATCCCATTGAGCACGTCTGGGACCTGTTGGATCGGAGGGTGAGGGATAGGGCCATTCCCCCCAGAAATGTCTGGGAACTTGCAGGTGCCTTGGTGGAAGAGTGGGGTAACATCTCACAGCAAGAACTGGCAAATTTGGTGCAGTCCATGAGGAGGAGATGCACTGCAGTACTTAATGCAACTGGTGGCCACACCAGATACTAATTGTTACTTTTCATTTTGACACCCCCTTGTTCAGGGACACATTATTCTATTTCTGTTAGTCACGAGTCTGTGGAACTTGTTCAGTTTATGTCTCAGTTGTTGAATCTCGTTATGTACATACAAATAGTTACACTTGTTAAGTTTGCTGAAAATAAGCACAGTTGACAGTGAGAGGACCTTTCTTTTTTTGCTGAGTTTACATACACACACACACACATATACACACACACACGTACATACACACACACACGTATGTACGTATGCACACACACACACACACAAACAGACACACACACACCCACACACACACACACACAAACCACAAACAGACACACACACACACAAACCACAGACACACACACACACACAAACCACAGACACAGACACACACACAAACACACACACACACACGCACACACACACACAAACCACAGACACACACACACACACAAACCACAGACACACACACACACACACAAACCACAAACAGACACACACACACACACAAACCACAGACACACACACACACAAACCACAAACAGACACACACACACACACAAACCACAGACACACACACACAAACCACAAACAGACACACACACACACAAACCACAGACACACACACACACAAACAAACCACAGACACACACACACACACACCACAAACAGACACACACACACACAAACCACAGACACACACACACAAACCACAGACACACACACACACACACAAACCACAAACAGACACACACACACACACAAACCACAGACACACACACACACACACACACACAAACCACAGACACACACACACACACAAACCACAAACAGACACACACACACACAAACCACAGACACACACACACACACAAACCACAGACACACACACACACACACACACAAACCACAAACAGACACACACACACAAACCACAGACACACACACACAAACCACAAACAGACACACACACACACAAACCACAAACAGACACACACACAAACCACAAACAGACACACACACACACAAACCACAAACAGACACACACACACACACACACACAAACCACAACACACACACACACACACACAAACCACAAACACACACACACACACAAACCACAAACAGACACACACACACACAAACCACAGACACACACACACACAAACCACAAACAGACACACACACACACAAACCACAAACAGACACAAACCACAAACACACACACACACACACAAACCACAAACAGACACACACACACACAAACCACAAACAGACACACACACACACAAACCACAAACAGACACACACACACACAAACCACAAACAGACACACACAAACCACACACACACACAAACCACAAACAGACACACACACACACAAACCACAGACACACACACACAAACCACAAACAGACACACACACAAACCACAAACAGACACACACACACAAACCACAAACAGACACACACACACACACAAACCACAAACAAACACACACACACACACACAAACCACAAACAGACACACACACACACAAACCACAAACAGACACACACACACAAACCACAAACAGACACACACACACACAAACCACAGACACACACACACAAACCACAAACAGACAGACACACACACAAACCACAAACAGACACACACACACAAACCACAGACACACACACACACACAAACCACAAACAGACACACACACACACACACACAAACCACAGACACACACATACACACACACACAAACCACAGACACACACACACAAACCACAAACAGACACACACACACACAAACCACAAACAGACACACACACCACAAACAGACAAACACAAACAGACACACACACACACAAACCACAAACACACAAACACACACACACAAACCACAAACAGACAAACACACACACAAACCACAACACACACACACACACAAACACAAACACACACACAAACACACACACAAACAGACACACAAACCACAAACAGACAAACACACACACACAAACCACAAACAGACACACACACACACAAACCACAAACAGACACACACACAAACCACAAACAGACACAAAACACAAACAGACACACACACACACAAACCACAAACAGACACACACACACACACAAACCACAAACAGACACACACACACACAAACCACAAACAGACACACACACACACACAAACCACAAACACACACACACACACAAACACAAACAGACACACACACACAAACCACAAACAGACACACACACACAAACACAAACCACAAACAGACACACACACACACACACAAACCACAAACAGACACACACAAACACACAAACCACAAACAGACACACACACACACAAACCACAAACACACACAAACACACACACACAAACCACAAACCACACACACACACACAAACCACAAACAGACACACACACACACCAAACCACACAAACACACAAACCACAGACAGACACACACACACAAACCACAAACAGACAAACACACACACAAACCACAAACCACAACAGACACACACACACACAAACCACAAACACACACACACACACAAACCACAAACCACACACACACACACAAACCACAAACAGACACACACACACAAACCACAAACAGACACACACACACAAACCACAAACAGACACACACACAAACCACAAACAAACACACACAAACACAAACAGACACACACACACACAAACCACAAACAGACACACACACACACAAACCACAAACAACACACACACACACACAAACCACAAACAGACACAGACACAAACACACACACACAAACCACAAACAGACACACACACACACAAACCACAAACAGACACACACACACAAACCACACAAACCACAAACAAACCACACAGACACACAAACCACAAACAGACACACACACACACAAACCACAAACAGACACACACACACAAACACACAGACACACACACACAAACACAAACAGACACACACACACACAAACCACAAACAGACACACACACACAAACCACAAACAGACACACACACACACAAACCACAAACCACACACACACAAACACACAAACACACACACACAAACACACACACAAACACAAACAGACACACACACACACAAACCACAAACAGACACACACACACACACCACAGACACCACACACACACAAACCACAAACAGACACACACACACACACACAAACCACAAACAGACACACACACACACAAACCACAAACAGACACACACACACACAAACACAAACCACAAACAAACACACACACACACAAACCACAAACAGACACACACACACAAACCACAGACAGACACACACACACAAACCACAAACAGACACACACACACACAAACCACAAACAGACACACACACACAAACCACAAACAGACACACACACACAAACCACAAACAGACAAACACACACACAAACCACAAACAACACACACACACAACAAACCACAAACACAAACACAAACACACACAAACCACAAACAGACACACACACACACAAACCACAAACAGACACACACACACACACACAAAAACCACAAACAGACACACACAAACCCACACAAACACACAAACACACAAACCACAAACAGACACACACACACACAAACCACAAACAGACACACCACACACACACAAACCACAAACAGACACACACACACACAAACCACAAACAGACAAACACACACAAACCACAAACAGACAACACACACACAAACCACAAACAGACACACACACACACAAACCACAAACAGACACACACACACAAACCACAAACAGACAAACACACAAACCACAAACAGACACACACACACACAAACCACAAACAGACAACACACACACAAACCACAAACACACACACACACAAACCACACAACACACACACAAACCACAAACAGACACACACACACACAAACCACAAACAGACACACACACACAAACCACAAACAGACACACAAACAAACACAAACAGACAAACACACACAAACCACAAACCACAACAGACACACACACAAACCACAAACAGACACAAACACACACAAACCACAAACAGACACACACACACACAAACACAAACAGACACAAACACAGACACAAACCACAAACCACAGACACACACACACACAAACCACAAACAGACACACACACACACACAAACCACAGACAGACACACACACACAAACCACAAACAGACACACACACACACAAACCACAAACAGACACACACACACACAAACCACAAACAGACACACACACACAAACCACAAACAGACACACACACACACAAACCACAAACAGACAAACACACAAACCACAGACAGACACAAACACACAACACACACACACACACAAACCACAAACAGACACACACACACACAAACCACAAACAGACACACACACACAAACCACAAACAGACACACACACACACACAAACCACAAACAGACACAAACAGACACACACAAACCACAAACAGACAACACACACACAAACCACAAACAGACAACACACACACAAACCACAGACACACACACACAAACCACAAACAGACACACACACAAACCACAAACAGACACAAACACACAAACCACAGACACACACACACACAAACCACAGACAGACACACACACAAACCACAAACAGACACACACACACACAAACCACAGACAGACAAACAGACAAACCACACAACAAACAGACACAAACACACAAACCACAGACAGACAAACACACACACAAACCACAAACAGACAAACACACACACACAAACCACAAACAAACAGACACAAACCACAGACAGACACCAAACCACACAAACCACAAACAGACACACAAACACAAACCACAAACACACACACACAAACCACAGACACAAACAGACACACACACAAACACAAACCACACAACACACAAACACAAACAGACACACACACAAACCACAAACAGACACACACACACAAACCACAAACAGACAAACACACACAAACACAAACACAAAACAGACACACACACACACAAACAGACACAAACAGACACACACACAAACACAAACAAACAGACAAACAGACACACACACACACAAACCACAAACAGACACACACACACACACAAACCACAGACAGACACAAACAAACACAAACAGACACACACACAAACCACAAACCAAACAGACAAACACACACACAGACACAAACCACAAACAGACACACAGACACACAAACCACAAACAGACACACACACAGACACAAACCACAAACAGACACACACACACAAACCACAAACAGACACACACAGACACACAAACCACAAACAGACACACACACACAAACCACAAACCACACACACACAAACCACAAACAGACACACACACACACACCACAAACAGACACAAACAGACAACACACACACAAACCACAAACAGACACACACACACACAAACCACAAACAGACACACAGACACACAAACCACAAACAGACAAACACAAACCACAGACACAGACACAGACAAACAGACCCAAACCACAAACAGACAAACACACACAAACCACAAACAGACACACAAACACACACAAACCACAAACAGACAAACACACACAACACAAACCACAGACAGACAGACACAGACACACACAAACCACAAACAGACACACACACACACAAACCACAAACAGACAAACACACAAACAGACAAACAGACACACAGACACAAACAGACACAAACCAGACAGACAAACACACACAAACCACAAACAGACACAAACAAACACAAACAGACAGACAAACAGACAAACCACAAACAGACAAACAGACACAAACCACAAACAGACACAGACCACAAACCACAAACACACACACACAAACAGACACAAACCACAGACAGACAAACACACACAAACCACAAACAGACACACACACACACAAACCACAAACAAACACACAGACACAAACCAAA
The DNA here is from genome assembly GCF_034236695.1 of Oncorhynchus nerka. Classification (NCBI taxonomy): domain Eukaryota; kingdom Metazoa; phylum Chordata; class Actinopteri; order Salmoniformes; family Salmonidae; genus Oncorhynchus; species Oncorhynchus nerka. The sequence continues at coordinate 12,286,106 of NC_088403.1, forward strand.
CCACAGACACAAACAGACACAAACCACAGACAGACACACAAACCACAAACAGACAGACACACACACACAAACACAAACAGACACAGACAGACAAACAGACAAAACACAAACCACAACCACACACACACACACAAACACAAACCACAAACAGACACACACACACACAAACCACAGACAGACAAACACACACAAACCACAGACAGACAAACAGACACACAAACCACAAACAGACACACACACACACAAACCACAAACAAACACAAACCACAGACACACAAACCACAAAACAGACACACAAACAGACACAAACCACACAGACACCACACACACACAAACCACAAACAGACACACACACACACAAACCACAAACAGACACACACACACAAACCACAGACAGACACACACACACACAAACCACAAACAGACACACACACACAAACCACAAACAGACACACACACACACAAACCACAAACAGACACACACACACAAACCACAAACAGACACACACACACAAACCACAGACAGACACAGACACAAACCACAAACAGACACAAACACACACACAAACCACAAACAGACACACACACACAAACCACAAACAGACACACACACACAAACCACAGACAGACACACACACACACAAACCACAAACAGACACACACACACAAACCACAAACAGACACAAACCACACACACAAACAGACACAACACACACAAACACAAACAGACACACACACACAAACCACAAACAGACACACACACACAAACCACAGACAGACACACAGACACACAAACCACAAACAGACACACACACACACAAACCACAAACCACAGACAGACACAGACACAAACCACAAACAGACACAAACACACAAACCACAAACACACACACAGACACAAACCACAGACAGACACACAAACCACAAACAGACACACACACACACAAACCACAGACAGACAAACAGACACAAACCACAAACAGACAAACACAAACACAAACCACAGACAGACAAACACACACAAACCACAAACAGACACACACACACACAAACAAACAGACAGACACACACACACAAACCACACAACAGACACACACACACAAACCACAAACAGACACACACACACAAACCACAAACAGACACAGACACACACAAACAGACAAACAGAACCACACACAAACCACAAACAGACACAAACCACAAACAGACAAACAGACAGACACAGACACAAACCACAGACAGACAAACACACAAACCACAAACAGACAAACACACACAAACCACAGACAGACACACACACACACAAACCACAAACAGACACACACACACACAAACCACAAACAGACAACACACACACAAACCACAAACAAACACACACAGACACACACAAACCAAAACAGACCCAAACAGACACAAACACAAACCACAGACACACACACACAAACCACAAAACAGACACACACACACACACAAACCACAAACAGACACACACACACACAAACCAAACACAACAGACACACAAACACACACACAAACCACAAACAGACAGACAAACACACACACAAACCACAAACAGACAGACCCAAACACACACACACAGACACAAACCACAAACAGACACACACACACAAACCACAAACAGACAACACAGACACAAACCACAGACAGACACACACAAACCACAAACAGACACAACAACACAAACCACAGACACAAACACACAAACCACAAACAGACACACAGACACAAACCACAGACAGACAAACAGACACAAACCACAGACAGACAACAGACACAAACACAGAAACAAACACAAACCACACACACAAACCACAAACAGACACAACACAGACACAAACCACAAACAGACAAACACACACAAACCACAGACAGACAAACACAAACAGACACAACCACAAACAGACACACACACACAAACCACAAACAGACACACACACAAACACAGACAGACACAGACACAAACCACAAACAGACACACACAAACCACAAAACAGACACACAAACACAAACAGACAAACACACAAACAGACAGACAGACAGACACAAACCACAAACCACAGACACACACACACAAACCACAAACAGACACACACACACAAACCACAAACAACACACACACACACAAACCACAAACAGACACACACACACACAAACCACAAACAGACACACACACACAAACCACAAACAGACACACACACACACACAAACCACAAACAGACACAACACACACAAACCACAAACAGACACACACACACAAACCACAAACAGACACACACACACACACAAACCACAAACAGACACACACACAAACCACAAACAGACACACACACACACAAACCACAAACAGACACACACACACACAAACCACAAACAGACACACACACACACAAACCACAAACAGACACACACACACACAAACCACACACACACACACACACAAACCACAAACAGACACACACACACACAAACCACAAACAGACACACACACACAAACCACAGACAGACACACACACACACAAACCACAAACAGACACACACACACACAAACCACAAACAGACACACACACACACAAACCACAAACAGACACACACACACACACAAACCACAAACAGACACACACACACACAAACCACAAACAGACACACACACACACAAACCACAAACCACACACACACACACACAAACCACAAACAGACACACACAAACCACAGACACACACACACAAACCACAAACAGACACACACACACACAAACCACAAACAGACACACACACACACAAACCACAAACAGACACAAACACACACACACAAACCACAAAACAGACACACACACACACACAAACCACAAACAGACACACACACACACAAACCACACAGACACACACACACACAAACCACAAACAGACACACACACACAAACCACAGACAGACACACACACACAAACCACAAACAGACACACACACAAACACAAACCACAAACACACACACACACAAACCACACAGACACACACACCACAAACCACAAACAGACACACACACACAAACCACAAACAGACACACACACACACAAACCACAAACAGACACACACACAAACAAACCACAAACAGACACAAACACACACAAACCACAAACAGACACAGACAAACCACAGACACACAACACACACAAACCACAAACAGACACACAAACCACAAACAGACACAAACACAGACACACACAAACCACAAACAGACACACACACACACAAACCACAAACAGACACACACACACAAACCACAAACAGACACACACACACACAAACCACAAACAGACACACACACACACAAACCACAAACAGACAACACACACACAAACCACAGACAGACACAGACAAACCACAGACAGACAAACAGACACAAACACAGACACACACACACACAAACCACAAACAGACAACACACACACAAACCACAAACAGACACACACACACAAACCACAGACAGACACACACACACAAACCACAAACAGACACACACACACAAACCACAAACAGACACAAACAGACACAAACCACAAACAGACAACACACACACACAAACCACAAACAGACAAACACACACAAACAGACAGACAAACAGACACAAACCACAGACAGACAAACACACACAAACCACAAACAGACACAAACAGACACAAACCACAGACAGACAAACACACAAACCACAAACAGACACACACACAAACCACAAACACACACACAAACCACAAACAGACACAGACACACAAACAGACACAAACACACAAGACACACACACACACACACAAACCACAAACAGACAAACAGACACAAACCACAAACAGACAAACAGACACAAACCACAAACAGACACACACACACAAACCACAAACAGACACACACACACACAAACCACAAACACAAACAGACACACAAACCACAGACAGACACAACAGACACAAACCACAGACAGACAAACAGACACAAACCACAAACAGACAAACAGACACAAACCACAAACAGACACACACACACACAAACCACAAACAGACACACACACACACACAAACCACAAACAGACACACACACACACAAACCACAAACAGACACACACACACACAAACCACAAACAGACACACACACACACAAACACAAACAGACACAAACACACACACACACACACACACACAAACAGACAACACACACACAAACCACAAACAGACACACACACACAAACCACAGACAGACAACACAGACACAAACCACAGACAGACACAACACCACAAACCACAAACAGACACACACAACAAACCACAAACAGACACACACACACACAAACCACAAACACACACAGACACAAACCACAAACAGACAACACAGACACAAACCACAAACAGACAAACACACACACAAACCACAAACAGACAAACACACACAAACCACAGACACAAACACAACAGACAAACCACAGACAGACAAACACACAAACACACACACACAAACCACAAACCACAGACACACACACAAACCACAAACAGACACACACACACACAAACCACAAACAGACACAAACACACACAAACCACAAAACACACAGACACAAACCACAAACAGACACAGACACACAAACCACAGACAGACACACACACACAAACCACAAACAGACAACACACACACAAACCACAGACAGACAAACACACACAAACCACAAACAGACACACACAGACACAAACCACAAACACACACAACACACAAACACAAACAGACAAACACACACAAACCACAAACAGACACACACACACAAACCACAGACAGACACACACACACACAAACCACAAACAGACACACACACACACAAACCACAGACAGACAAACACACACAAACCACAAACAGACAAACACACCCAAACCACAGAAGACAAACACACACAAACCACAAACAGACAAACAGACAAACCACAAACAGACAAACACACACAAACCACAAACAGACACACAGACCACAAACCACAGACACACAAACAGACCAAACCAAACCACAAACACAAACACAGACAGACAAACAGACACAAACCACAGACAGACACACAGACACAAACCACAAACAGACACACACACACACAAACCACAAACAGACAAACAGACACAAACCACAAACAGACAAACACACACAAACCACAAACAGACACACACACACAAACCACAAACAGACAAACAGACACAAACCACAGACAGACAACACAGACCACACACAGACACAAACACAAACAGACAAACACACACACACAAACCACAGACAGACAAACAGACACAAACCACAGACAGACAAACAGACACAAACCACAGACAGACAAACACACACAAACCACAAACAGACAAACAGACACAAACACAAACAGACAAACAGACACAAACCACACAGACAGACACAAACCACAGACAGACAAACACACACACAAACCACAAACAGACAAACAGACACAAACCACAGACAGACAAACAGACACAAACCACAGACAGACACACAGACCAAACCACAGACAGACACACACACACAAACCACAAACAGACACACAGACACACAAACCACAAACAGACAAACAGACACAAACCACAGACAGACAAACACACACAAACCACAGACAAACACAGACAGACAAACCAAACCACAGACACAACAGACACAAACACACCACAGACACACACACACACCACAGACAGACAAACAGACCACAAACCACAGACACAAACAGACACAAACCACAGACAGACAAACACAAACACACAAACCACAGACAGACAAACACACACAAACCACAAACAGACACACACACACACAAACCACAAACAGACACACACACAAACCACAAACAGACACAAACCAAACACAGACAGACACACAAACCACAAACAGACACACACACAGACAAAACAGACAGACAAACAAACAGACAAACAGACACAAACCACAGACAGACACACACACACACAAACCACAAACAGACAAACACACACAAACCACAAACAGACAAACACACAAACCACAGACAGACACACAGACACAAACCACAGACAGACAAACAGACACAAACCACAAACAGACACAGACACAAACCACAGACAGACAAACAGACACAAACCACAAACAGACACAGACACAAACCACAGACAGACAAACAGACACAAACCACAGACAGACAAACAGACCACAACCACAGACAGACAGACACACAAACCACAAACCACAGACAGACAACACAGACACAAACCACAGACAGACACACACAAACCAAACCACAGACACACACACACACAAACCACAGACAGACAAACAGACCAAACCACAGACAGACAAACAGACACAAACCACAAACAGACAACACAGACACAAACCACAGACAGACACACAGACACAAACCACAGACAGACAAACAGACACAAACCACAGACAGACAAACAGACACAAACCACAGACAGACAAACAGACACAAACCACAGACACACACACACAGACAAACAGACCCAAACACAGACACAAACAGACACAAAACAGACAGACAAACAGACACAAACCACAGACAGACAAACAGACACAAACCACAGACAGACAAACAGACCCAAACCACAGACAGACAAACAGACACAAACCACAGACAGACAAACAGACACAAACCACAGACAGACAAACAGACCCAAACCACAGACAGACAAACAGACCCAAACCACAGACAGACAACACCACAAACCACAGACAGACACAAACAGACACCAAACCACAGACAGAACACACCCAAACCACAACAGACAAACAGACACACAAACCACAAACAGACAAACCACACACACACAGACAGACCACAAACCACAGACAGACAAACAGACACAAACCACAGACAGACAAACAGACACAAACACACAGACAGACAAACAGACACAAACCACAGACCCAAACCACAGACCCAAACCACAGACACAAACCACAGACACAAACCACAGACAGACAAACAGACACAAACCACAGACAGACAAACAGACACAAACCACAGACAGACAAACAGACACAAACCACACAGACAGACAAACAGACACAAACCACAGACAGACAAACAGACACAAACCACAGACAGACAAACAGACCACAAACCACAGACAGACAAACACACACAAACCACAGACAGACACACAGACACAAACCACAGACAGACAAACAGACCACAAACCACAGACAGACAAACAGACACACAAACCACAGACAAACACACACAAACCACAAACAGACAGACAGACGAACACACACACAAACCACAGACAGACACACAGACACACAAACCACAGACAGACACACACACACACAAACCACAGACAGACAAACAGACCACAAACCACAGACAGACAAACACACACAAACCACAGACAGACACACACAGACCAAACCACAGACAGACAAACAGACACAAACCACAGACAGACAAACAGACAAACCACAGACAGACAACACAGACACAAACCACAGACAGACAAACAGACACAAACCACACAACACAGACAGACAAACAGACAGACCACAGACACAAACCACAAACAGACAAACAGACACACACACACACAAACCACAAACAGACACACAGACACACAAACCACAGACAGACAAACAGACACAAACCACAGACAGACAAACAGACACAAACCACAGACAACAGACACAAACCACAACAGACAAACAGACCCAAACCACAGACAGACAAACAGACACAAACCACAGACAGACAAACAGACCCAAAACAGACACAGACAAACAGACAAAACAGACAGACAAACCACAGACAGACAAACACAAACACACACAGACAAACAGACAAACCACAGACAGACAAACCACAAACCACAGACAGACACACAAACCACAGACAGACAAACAGACACAAACCACAGACAGACAAACACACACACACAAACCACAGACAGACAAACAGACACAAACCACAGACAGACAGACAGACAAACAGACCCAAACCACAGACAGACACAACAGACACAAACCACAGACAGACACAAACCACAGACAGACAAACAGACCCAAACCACAGACAGACAAACAGACCCAAACCACAGACAGACACAAACCACAGACACAAACAGACAGACACACAGACACAAACCACAGACAGACAAACCACAGACCCAAACCACAGACACAAACCACAGACACAAACCACAGACACAAACCACAGACAGACAAACCACAGACCCAAACCACAGACACAACCCACAGACAGACAAACCACAGACAGACAAACAGACACAAACCACAGACACAAACCACAGACACAAACCACAGACACAAACCACAAACAGACACAGACCAAAAACAGACACAGACACAAACCACAGACACAAACCACAGACAGACAAACAGACCCAAACCACAGACAGACAAACAGACCCAAACCACAGACACAAACCACAGACAGACAACCACAGACACAAACCACAGACAGACAAACAGACACAAACCACAGACAGACAAACAGACCCAAACCACAGACAGACAAACAGACCCAAACCACAGACAGACAAACAGACCCAAACCACAGACAGACAAACAGACACAAACCACAGACAGACACAAACCACAGACAGACACAAACCACAGACAGACAAACAGACACAAACCACAGACAGACAAACAGACCCAAACCACAGACAGACAAACAGACCCAAACCACAGACAGACAAACAGACAGGTAAATGAATGGAGGTAGTGAATATGTTATTGGCTGTGCGGTTACATCTGTACCATTGAAGCTGAGATATCCAGGGGGTATTTCCTGTACTAGTAGGTGTATAGTGTAGTGTCTCTTCCATACAGTGGGGCAAAAAAATATTTAGTCAACCACCAATTGTACAAGTTCTCCCACTTAAAAAGATGAGAGAGGCCTGTAATTTTCATCATAGGTACACTTCAACTATGACAGACTAAATGAGAAAAAGAAATTCAGAAAATCACATTGTAGGATTTTTAATGATATTTATTTGCAAATTATGGTGGAAATAAGTATTTGGTTACCTACAAACAAGCAAGATTTCTGGCTCTCACAGACCAGTAACTTCTTCTTTAAGAGGTTCCTCTGTCCTCCACTCGTTACCTGTATTAATGGCACCTGTTTGAACTTGTTATCAGTATAAAAGACACCTGTCCTTTTTTTTGTTTTTTGTTTTCCTGAGGGGGAATAGATTTTGTTGTGCCCTCTTCACGACTGTCTTGGTGTGTTTGGACCATTCTAGTTTGTTGGTGATGTGGACACCAAGGAACTTGAAGCTCTCAACCTGCTCCATTACAGCCCAGTCGATGAGAACGGGGGCGTGCTTAGTCCTCCTTTCCCTGTAGGATCAGCGTGGCGGATTTGTTGTTACCTACCCTTACCACCTGGGGGCGCCCCGTCAGGAAGTATAGTGGTCCAGGGATAGGGGGGGGGTCAGCTGGGAGTGAAGCCTAGTGATATAGTGGTCTAGGGATGGGGGGTCAGCTGGGAGTCGAAGCTTAGTGATATAGTGGTCTAGGGATGGGGGAGTCAGCTAGTGATATAGTGGTCTAGGGATGGGGGAGTCAGCTGGGAGTCGAAGCAGTGATATAGTGGTCTAGGGATTAGTCGAAGCTTAGTGATATAGTGGTCTAGGGATGGGGGGGGTCAGCTGGGAGTCGAAGCTTAGTGATATAGTGGTCTAGGGATGGGGGGGTCAGCTGGGAGTCGAAGCTTAGTGATATAGTGGTCTAGGGATGGGGGGGGGTCAGCTGGGAGTCGAAGCTTAGTGATATAGTGGTCTAGGGATGGGGGGGTCAGCTGGGAGTCGAAGCTTAGTGATATAGTGGTCTAGGGATCAGCTGGGGGGGGTCAGCTGGGAGTCGAAGCTTAGTGATATAGTGGTCTAGGGAGGGATGGGGGGGTCAGCTGGGAGTCGAAGCTTAGTGATATTGTGGTCTAGGGATGGGGGGGGGGAAGCTTAGTCATAGTGGCTGGGAGTCAGCTGGGAGCTTAGTGATAGGGATAGTGGTCTTAGTGATAGGGATGGGGGTCAGCTGGGAGTCTTAGTGATATAGTGGTCTAGGGATGATATAGTGGTCCAGGGATGGGGGGGTCAGCTGGGAGTCGAAGCTTAGTGATATAGTGGTCAGGGATGGGAGGGAGTCAGGGGGTCAGGCCTGACCTGGTGCTTTAGTATATTCCTGGATGTGAACTGTAAATGATGAATAGTGGTCTCAGGGATGTTATGGGGGTCAGCTGGGCAAGCCATGTGAGAGAACTTCAGTCACTCCTTCACAATGTGGTGGCATGACAACCCTGACAGATGTTGTTTTACAGTGTGGCATTGCAGCCAGAGACACAGCGTATTTTTGACTTGTCTATTTTCATACATACTCTGTGTGTGTGTGTGTGTGTGTGTGTGTGTGTGAGACAGAGAGAACATGAAGTCAATCTTCATTCTGCTTCATTTCATTATTATCTATCACATGGGCTCCTCTTCTTGCATCTTCTGGAGCCCTCCGGCTAATATTATCTCCTGATGCAGGAAACGGTGAGAATCTGTGGGAACATATCCATTCCTCATCCAGTGAGGAGAGTTTCTAAATGGTTTCCTTGCTCATCCCTTATAGGACATATTTGCTGATTCAATTGCATCCATTGAAGCAACATCTAATGAAGCATTTGACAATCATATGGTTAGTCACCACAGACGTGATGTACTGTTCTGTTCCTGGATCATTTAGTTTGCCTGATGTTTCTTGTAATGTTAGTAAGTGGTTGTTTCTGTTATGCAACGTTGTTTACATTGGCAGCAGTAACATTGGTTGGGCACGGTCACAGCATGGACAATATGACACTTGTGGACGACTGATACAGCTTTGACACTGGTACTGCTCTGATACTGATACTGATACTGATACTGCTCTGATATTGATACTGCTCTGATATTGATACTGCTCTGATACTGATACTGCTCTGATATTGATACTGCTCTGATACTGATACTGCTCTGATATTGATACTGCTCTGATACTGATACTGCTCTGATATTGATACTGCTCTGATATTGATACTGCTCTGATATTGATACTGATACTGTTCTGATACTGCTCTGATATTGATACTGCTCTGATACTGATACTGCTCTGATACTGATACTGCTCTGATATTGATACTGCTCTGATACTGATACTGCTCTGATACTGCTCTGATATTGATACTGCTCTGATATTGATACTGCTCTGATATTGATACTGATCTGATATTGATACTGATCTGATATTGATACTGCTCTGATACTGATACTGCTCTGATACTGATCTGATACTGCTCTGATACTGATACTGCTCTGATATTGATACTGCTCTGATATTGATACTGCTCTGCTACTGCTCTGATACTGATATTGATACTGCTCTGATACTGATACTGCTCTGATACTGATACTGCTCTGATATTGATACTGCTCTGATACTGATACTGCTCTGATATTGATACTGCTCTGATACTGATACTGCTCTGATACTGCTCTGATATTGATACTGCTCTGATATTGATACTGCTCTGATACTGATACTGCTCTGATATTGATACTGATATTGATACTGATCTGATACTGCTCTGATACTGATACTGATATTGATACTGATCTGATACTGATCTGATACTGCTCTGATACTGATACTGATCTGATACTGATCTGATACTGATCTGATACTGATCTGATATTGATACTGCTCTGCTATTGATACTGCTCTGATACTGATCTGATATTGATACTGATATTGATCTGATACTGCTACTGCTCTGATACTGATATTGATACTGCTCTGATATTGATACTGCTCTGATACTGATCTGATACTGATATTGATACTGCTCTGATACTGATATTGATACTGCTCTGATACTGATATTGATCTGATACTGCTACTGATCTGATATTGATATTGATACTGCTCTGATACTGATATTGATACTGCTCTGATACTGATATTGATACTGCTCTGATACTGATATTGATACTGCTCTGCTACTGCTCTGATACTGATATTGATACTGCTCTGATACTGATATTGATACTGCTCTGATACTGATATTGATACTGCTCTGCTACTGCTCTGATACTGATACTGATCTGATACTGATATTGATACTGATATTGATACTGCTCTGCTACTGCTCTGATACTGATACTGATCTGATACTGATATTGATACTGCTCTGATACTGATATTGATACTGCTCTGATACTGATATTGATACTGCTCTGATACTGATATTGATACTGCTCTGATACTGATACTGATACTGATACTGATACTGCTCTGATACTGATATTGATACTGATCTGATACTGATATTGATACTGATCTGATACTGATATTGATACTGATACTGCTCTGATATTGATACTGCTCTGCTACTGCTCTGATACTGATACTGATCTGATACTGATATTGATACTGATATTGATACTGCTCTGATACTGATCTGATACTGATACTGCTCTGCTACTGCTCTGATACTGATATTGATACTGCTCTGATACTGATATTGATACTGCTCTGATACTGATACTGCTCTGATACTGATATTGATACTGATCTGATACTGATATTGATACTGATCTGATACTGCTCTGATACTGATACTGATCTGATACTGCTCTGATACTGATATTGATACTGCTCTGATACTGATACTGATCTGATACTGATATTGATACTGCTCTGATACTGATATTGATACTGCTCTGATACTGATCTGATATTGATACTGATACTGATCTGATACTGATACTGCTCTGATACTGATATTGATACTGCTCTGATACTGATATTGATACTGCTCTGATACTGATATTGATACTGATCTGATACTGATATTGATACTGATCTGATACTGATACTGATCTGATACTGCTCTGATACTGATACTGATACTGATACTGCTCTGATACTGATCTGATACTGATATTGATACTGCTCTGATACTGATCTGATATTGATACTGATACTGCTCTGATACTGATATTGATACTGCTCTGATACTGATATTGATACTGTTCTGATATTGATACTGATATTGATACTGCTCTGCTACTGCTCTGATACTGATATTGATACTGATCTGATACTGATACTGATACTGATATTGATACTGCTCTGATACTGATCTGCTACTGATATTGATACTGATATTGATACTGCTCTGATATTGATACTGCTCTGATACTGATATTGATACTGATCTGATACTGATATTGATACTGATATTGATACTGCTCTGATACTGATATTGATACTGATCTGATACTGATATTGATACTGATATTGATACTGATATTGATACTGATATTGATACTGCTCTGATACTGATACTGATCTGCTACTGATATTGATACTGATATTGATACTGATATTGATACTGCTCTGCTACTGCTCTGATACTGATACTGATATTGATACTGATCTGATATTGATACTGATATTGATACTGCTCTGATACTGATATTGATACTGCTCTGCTCCGGTCTTATCTCACAACCCAAAAGATAAAGAAAACCCAAAACAAGGAGAGACCACGAGAGTGAAATCCCAGAAATATTTCAGTGAGCTGAGGGTCCCTGTAGCCTAATAGCCCCAGTCTTAAGACTGAAAGGAAGTGTGGCATTCTCTATGTCCTGCTCTCTACAGAGGAATATCATTGATTTCAACGAGAGAACCAATTAGACTGATATTGATGACTAAACCAAAAGGTCACGAATACCAGTTGGAATCCAATTCTAGCCTCCCTCCATTCAATTTAAGCTGCAAACGTGTATAATTTGCCCAATTCAGATGCATTGGTAAGAATAGAAGGCTGTGCCTATGTGGTGTCTCACCGACCATCTTAAGATGAATGCATTAACTTTACTAACTGTAAGTGACCTGGAGCGTGGGCTAAATGACTACAACGTTCATGTAGAACAAAAGGCACACAATAAACTGCACAACACTGAGCAGATTGCATCACACATTTAGTTCTGATCAGGAGAATGTGGAGAACATGAGGATGCACACCAGCAGTACATTGTAGAGGAGAGATGGTTGCTAGGGAACACCATTAGGAGACAACACACGCAGTATTCCTCACAGCTGATGAGTCCATTAATTAGGATCCTGGCGGTGTAGCGGTACCGTCTGGACCAGAATCATTAGTTACATCTCCGACTTGAAAACAACGTGAGAGAGACATCAGTTAACCTTCACACTTTGACCTTTGCACTGGCCCCCAATTACAGGAAACAACTGTCAGAATGGGGCTAAGGCAGAAACATTCATCTGTATTACCTCATTAGGTCTAGTTCTTATGCGTAACCCTTGACAACAGTTCATTCATAAGATGTAGGGCATAGTCCTGTCACTAAGTGAGGCGTCGATCAGACTCAGAGAAGAACATTAGATATGTACATCATGAACTTGAGAATATTGCTGCTGGGCCCTTTATCAGAGCTGTTGTTGACATCTGTGTTGGTGTGTGTACTGACGGTATCTGTCTGGTGTGTTGTAGTAGTTTGCTCTCTTCCAGAATTAGACAGACAGGTCTCCCTTCAAAAATACATTTCTAATGGGATCACCCAGTGTAATTACAGAATCAACATTTGTGCAACCCCTAATAAGCCTCTACCCACATCCTAACCATCCCCCCTCAAACCTCTATCCACACCTTAACCCTCCCCCCTCAAACCTCTATCCACACCCTAACCCTCCCCCTCAATCCTCTATCCACACCCCCACCAAACCTCTATCCACACCCCAACACCCCACCAAACCTCTATCCAACACCCCACCCCCTATCCACACACCCCACCAAACCTCTATCCACACCCCAACACCCCACCAAACCTCTATCCACACCCCAACACCCCCACCAAACCTCTATCCACACCATAACACCCCCACCAAACCTCTATCCATACCCAACACCCCCACCAAACCTCTATCCACACCCAACACCCCCACCAAACCAATATCCACACCCTAACACCCCCATCAAACCTCTATCCACACCCCCCCTATCCACCAAACCTCTATCCACACCCAACACCCCCACCAAACCTCTATCCACACCCCAACACCCCACCAAACCTCTATCCACACCCCACCAAACCTCTATCCACACCCCAACACCCCCACCAAACCTCTATCCACACCCCCACCAAACTTCTATCCACACCCTAACACCCCCACCAAACCTCTATCCACACCATAACATCCCCACCAAACCTCTATCCACACCCAACACCCCCACCAAACTTCTATCCACACCCTAACACCCCCACCAAACCTCTATCCACACCCCCACCAAATCTATTCACACCCTAACACCCCCACCAAACCTCTATCCACACCCCAACATCCCCACCAAACCTCTATCCTAACACCCCCACCAAACCTCTATCCACACCCTAACACCCCCACCAAACCTCTATCCACACCCCTACCAAACCTCTATCCACACCCCAACATCCCTACCAAACCTCTATCCACACCCCAACCAAACCTCTATCCACACCCTAACACCCCTACCAAACCAATATCCACACCCTAACACCCCCATCAAACCTCTATCCACACCCCCAAAACCTCTATCCACACCCTAACACTCCTACCAAACCTCTATCCACACCCTAACACCCCCACCAAACCTTTATCCACACCCCAACAAACCTCTATCCACACCCTAACACCCCCACCAAACCTCTATCCACACCCCAACCAAACCTCTATCCACACCCTAACACCCCTACCAAACCAATATCCACACCCTAACACCCCTACCAAACCTCTATCCACACCCTAACACCCCTACCAAACCAATATCCACACCCTAACACCCCTACCAAACCTCTATCCACACCCTAACACCCCCACCAAACCTCTATCCACACCCTAACACCCCCACCAAACCTCTATCCACACCCCAAACCAAACCTCTATCCACACCCCAACCAAACCAATATCCACACCCCAACCAAACCTCTATGCACACCCCAACCAAACCTCTATCCACACCCCCACCAAACCTCTATCCACACCCTAACACCCCCACCAAACCTCTATCCACACCCTAACACCCCCACCAAACCTTTATCCACACCCCAACAAACCTCTATCCACACCCTAACACCCCCACCAAACCTCTATCCACACCCTAACACCCCCACCAAACCTTTATCCACACCCCAACAAACCTCTATCCACACCCTAACACCCCCACCAAACCTCTATCCACACCCTAACACCCCCACCATACCTCTATCCACACCCTAACACCCCCACCAAACCTCTATCCACACCCTAACACCCCCACCAAACCTCTATCCACACCCCAACACCCCAACCAAACCAATATCCACACCCCAACCAAACCTCTATCCACACCCCAACCAAACCTCTATCCACACCCCCACCAAACCTCTATCCACACCCTAACACCCCCACCAAACCTCTATCCACACCCTAACACCCCCACCAAACCTTTATCCACACCCCAACAAACCTCTATCCACACCCTAACACCCCCACCAAACCTCTATCCACACCCTAACACCCCCACCAAACCTCTATCCACACCCTAACACCCCCACCAAACCCTATCCACACCCCAACCAAACCTCTATCCACACCCTAACACCCCCACCAAACCTCTATCCACACCCTAACACCCCTACCAAACCTCTATCCACACCCTAACACCCCTACCAAACCTCTATCCACACCCCAACACCCCCACCAAACCTCTATCCACACCCTAACACCCCCACCAAACCTCTATCCACACCCTAACACCCCCACCAAACCTCTATCCACACCCCAACACCCCCACCAAACCTCTATCCACACCCCAACCAAACCAATATCCACACCCCAACCAAACCTCTATCCACACCCCAACCAAACCTCTATCCACACCCCCACCAAACCTCTATCCACACCCTAACACCCCCACCAAACCTCTATCCACACCCTAACACCCCCACCAAACCTTTATCCACACCCCAACAAACCTCTATCCACACCCTAACACCCCCACCAAACCTCTATCCACACCCTAACACCCCCACCAAACCTCTATCCACACCCTAACACCCCCACCAAACCTCTATCCACACCCTAACACCCCCACCAAACCACTATCCACACCCCAACCAAACCTCTATCCACACCCTAACACCCCTACCAAACCAATATCCACACCCTAACACCCCTACCAAACCTCTATCCACACCCTAACACCCCTACCAAACCTCTATCCACACCCCAACACCCCCACCAAACCTCTATCCACACCCTAACACCCCTACCAAACCTCTATCCACACCCTAACACCCCCACCAAACCTCTATCCACACCCTAACACCCCCACCAAACCTCTATCCACACCCCAACACCCCCACCAAACCTCTATCCACACCCCAACCAAACCAATATCCACACCCCAACCAAACCTCTATCCACACCCCAACCAAAACTCTATCCACACCCCAACCAAACCAATATCCACACCCCCACCAAACCTCTATCCACACCCCCACCAAACCTCTATCCACATCCCCACAAACCCTATCCACACCCTAACATCCCCACCAAACCTCTATCCACACCCTAACATCCCCACCAAACCTCTATCCACACCCCCACCAAACCTCTATCCACACCCTAACATCCCCACCAAACCTCTATCCACACCCTAACACCCCCACCAAACCTCTATCCACACCCTAACACCCCCACCAAACCTCTATCCACACCCCAACACCCCCACCAAACCTCTATCCACACCCCAACCAAACCAATATCCACACCCCAACCAAACCTCTATCCACACCCCAACCAAACCTCTATCCACACCCCCACCAAACCTCTATCCACACCCTAACACCCCCACCAAACCTCTATCCACACCCTAACACCCCCACCAAACCTTTATCCACACCCCAACAAACCTCTATCCACACCCTAACACCCCCACCAAACCTCTATCCACACCCTAACACCCCCACCAAACCTCTATCCACACCCTAACACCCCCACCAAACCTCTATCCACACCCCAACCAAACCTCTATCCACACCCTAACACCCCTACCAAACCAATATCCACACCCTAACACCCCTACCAAACCTCTATCCACACCCTAACACCCCTACCAAACCTCTATCAAATCAAATCAAATTTTATTTGTCACATACACATGGTTAGCAGATGTTAATGCGAGTGTAGCGAAATGCTTGTGCTTCTAGTTCCGACAATGCAGTGATAACCAACAAGTAATCTAACTAACAATTCCAAAACTACTGTCTTATACACAGTGTAAGGGGATAAGGAATATGTACATAAGGATATATGAATGAGTGATGGTACAGAGCAGCATACAGTAGATGGTATCGAGTACAGTATATACATATGAGATGAGTATGTAGACAAAGTAAACAAAGTGGCATAGTTAAAGTGGCTAGTGACATAAGAATGCAGTCGATGATCTAGAGTACAGTATATACATATGCATATGAGATGAATAGTGTAGGGTAAGTAACATTATATAAGGTAGCATTGTTTAAAGTGGCTAGTGATATACCCATCATTTCCCATCAATTCCCATTATTAAAGTGGCTGGAGTTGGGTCAGTGACAATGACAGTGTGTTGGCAGCAGCCACTCAATGTTAGTGATTGCTGTTTAACAGTCTGATGGCCTTGAGATAGAAGCTGTTTTTCAGTCTCTCGGTCCCAGCTTTGATGCACCACTGACCTCGCCTTCTGGATGATAGCGGGGTGAACAGGCAGTGGTTTGGGTGGTTGATGTCCTTGATGATCTTTATGGCCTTCCTGTAACATCGGGTGGTGTAGGTGTCCTGGAGGGCAGGTAGTTTGCCCCGGTGATGCGTTGTGCAGACCTCACTACCCTCTGGAGAGCCTTACGGTTGAGGGCGGAGCAGTTGCCGTACCAGGCGGTGATACAGCCCGCCAGGATGCTCTCGATTGTGCATCTGTAGAAGTTTGTGAGTGCTTTTGGTGACCGAATTTCTTCAGCCTCCTGAGGTTGAAGAGGCGCTGCTGCGCCTTCTTCCGACGCTGTCAAGTGGACCAATTCAGTTTGTCTGTGATCCATGCCGAGGAACTTAAAACTTGCTACCCTCTCCACTACTGATCCATCGATGTGGATAGGGGGTGTTCCCTCTGCTGTTTCCTGAAGTCCACAATCATCTCCTTAGTTTTGTTGACGTTGAGTGTGAGGTTATTTTCCTGACACCACACTCCGAGGGCCCTCACCTCCTCCCTGTAGGCCGTCTCGTCGTTGTTGGTAATCAAGCCTACCACTGTTGTGTCGTCCCAAACTTGATGATTGAGTTGGAGGCGTGCGTGGCCACGCAGTCGTGGGTGAACAGGGAGTACAGGAGAGGGCTCAGAACGCACCCTTGTGTGGGGCCCCGTGTTGAGGATCAGCGGGGAGGAGATGTTGTTGCCTACCCTCACCACCTGTGGGCGGCCCGTCAGGAAGTCCAACCCAGTTGCACAGGGCGGGGTCGAGACCCAGGGTCTCGAGCTTGATGACGAGCTTGGAGGGTACTATGGTATTGAATGCCGAGCTGTAGTCGATGAACAGCATTCTCACATAGGTATTCCTCTTGTCCAGGTGGGTTAGGGCAGTGTGGTTATCCACACCCCAACACCCCCACCAAACCTCTATCCACACCCTAACACCCCTACCAAACCTCTATCCACACCCTAACACCCCCACCAAACCTCTATCCACACCCTAACACCCCCACCAAACCTCTATCCACACCCCAACACCCCCACCAAACCTCTATCCACACCCCAACCAAACCAATATCCACACCCCAACCAAACCTCTATCCACACCCCAACCAAAACTCTATCCACACCCCAACCAAACCAATATCCACACCCCCACCAAACCAATATCCACACCCCCACCAAACCTCTATCCCACCCCCACCAAACTATCTATCCACACCCCCACCAAACCTCTATCCACACCCTAACACCCCCACCAAACCTCTATCCACACCCTAACACCCCCACCAAACCTCTATCCACACCCCAACACCCCCACCAAACCTCTATCCACACCCCAACCAAACCAATATCCACACCCCAACCAAACCTCTATCCACACCCCAACCAAAACTCTATCCACACCCCAACCAAAACTCTATCCACACCCCAACCAAACCAATATCCACACCCCCACCAAACCTCTATCCACACCCCCACCAAAACCTCTATCCACACCCCCACCAAACCTCTATCCACACCCTAACACCCCCACCAAACCTCTATCCACACCCCCACCAAACCTCTATCCACACCCTAACATCCCCACCAAACCTCTATCCACACCCTAACATCCCCACCAAACCTCTATCCACACCCTAACATCCCCACCAAACCTCTATCCACACCCCCACCAAACCTCTATCCACACCCTAACATCCCCACCAAACCTCTATCCACACCCCAACACCACTGCATTCAGGTTCCCTTCACACGCTCCTGTAGGATTTGTCATCACACAGACAGACACATATCACTTCACACCAGTGGAGGCTGCTGAGGGGAGAACGGCTCATAATAATGTCCAGAATGGTGTGAAGGGAGTTGATACCATTCAGTTCACTCCATTATGAGCCGTCCTCCCTCAGCAGCCTCCACTGTTTCACACGCATCCTGTAGGATGTGTAATGCCATCCATCGCATTTCTCCAGAGAGAGAAACATTCCAGAGTGAGACCAGGCCAGGTTAAAACTCAGCCCGACAGGATCACTGCTCACGCAATCACACACCTAACAACAGTGGTATGGTTACGGTCCACAGTTAGTGTGATATCACACACCTAACAACAGTGGTATGGTTACGGTCCACAGTTAGTGTGATACCACACAATCACACACCTAACAACAGTGGGTAGTTAGGGTCCACAGTTAGTGTGATACCACACAATCCACTCACACAGGGTAATGATCTAAATAGGGAACACATGCAATCTCAGTCACTCCCCCTCAACCCAACAAGGGTTTTATAGAAAGTCTAAATCTATCATATGATAGAGGATGAATGATTCACTGCACATGCAAATCAGACACAATCCAAGAATTGATGATTGGGGGTTGAAATCTGTGCGTTCAACTACGACCTCCAACCACAGTGTCATGTTTGGGTTCAAACGTCACACCAAGCTGGCATCACAACAATCTAAAAGAATCTTCTTCCATCAATGATGCCTGCTTCCTCATGTGTTTGGTTCTGGTGACCATTTCAATGGTTCTTCTATGAGGCTATAATGTGTCCTCTGACGTACTGCTATGCAAATGGAACCCTATTCCCTATATAGTGCACTACTTTTGACCAGAGCCTTATGGAACCAGGCCAAAAGTAGTGCACTAAATAGGGTATAGGGTGCCATTTGAGAGACAACCATATACCGCTGTGTTACGTGGGTAGGGTTGATTGGGGTGATCCTCATTTGACTGGGAGGAGTGAGTGTCGTCATGGAAGGTCAGTTCTCTGAATGAAACAACGTAACAAATCAATTCTGCAATTGGAAAAAACAATGAATCAGAGAGGACACTGCACATTCTTCCATGACACCTCTATCCTCTATTATAGACCTGTCAAATCAAATCAAATTTTATTTGTCACATACACATGGTTAGCAGATGTTAATGCGAGTGTAGCGAAATGCTTCTGCTTCTGTGTGTGTGTGGTGGTTTAAGGTTGTCGTAGACTATCACTTCAGCTTTAATAGACATCAGTACAGATCAGATGATCATGTATAATAGTGTAGTTATGAGACACAGCTTCAATAGACAACACAACAACAGAAGCCGGTTTCAACGACACATGTTCATTCTACAGCCTCCACCTACAGAGCCACTGCAGGAGAAAGGAATTAGGTGGTTCAACTTCATTATCAAGCGAATACCATGAACTCTTCAATTCCATATTATTCACAACCACATATCAAACCCTTTCCATGTGATCCCTTACAGAGCTCTTAACAACAATGTGACAATTTACAAAGTGGATGATTTCATTCATCTGTGAAAAAAGGCATAATAACATGTTTTATACCATTCTACTTTACATGCCTAGTTCAAGTTTGAAGCATTTAAATGAGGTGACACCAATGTCAGTTACTTACAACATATTTACAGTAATTACATTAGAATGAGTTGCTAATAACAGACCCTGAATATCTGACATACCAGTACATGTTAAGTAGGTAGTTGTCAAAAACACCTTCCCTGCAAAACCTGCACTCTTAAATCAATCAATCAAAACAGTAAATGGCTATGCCTGTCTACCATTCACACCATTATGGCTACGCCTGTCTACCATTCACACCATTATGGCTACGCCTGTCTACCATTCACACCATTATGGCTACGCCTGTCTACCATTCACACCATTATGGCTACGCCTGTCTACCATTCACACCATTATGGCTATGCCTGTCTACCATTCACACCATTATGGCTACGCCTGTCTACCATTCACACCATTATGGCTACGCCTGTCTACCATTCACACCATTATGGCTACGCCTGTCTACCATTCACACCATTATGTCTACGCCTGTCTACCATTCACACCATTATGGCTACGCCTGTCTACCATTCACACCATTATGGCTATGCCTGTCTACCATTCACACCATTATGGCTATGCCTGTCTACCATTCACACCATTATGGCTGTTTACACAGGCAGCCCAATTCAGGTATTTAGCCCAATTATTGGCAAAATATCTGATTTTTAGGGGGCAAAATATTAGAATTGGCCTGCCTGTGTAAACACGGCCTGTGTGCTCTCATCACAGTGGCACTTTATTTAGGACTAGTCAAAAGGTTGATTCCTTCAGCCCAACCAGCCAAACCCCTTTCAGAAACACTACAACAGATACTTCTGTACCACCTCTCACAGGTCAAAGGTCAACATCCTGCCTGAGCAGCAGATATTAAAATGGACCGCAGTCATATCACATGATCTGCATCAAGAAGATATGGAGTCCAGAGGAGGCTGGTTGGAGGAGCTGTAGGAGGATGGGCTCATTGTAATGGCTGGAATGGAATCAATGGAACGGTATCAAACACATCAAACGCATGGAAACCACGTTTGACTCCATTTATTCCATTCCGAGCATTACAATGAGCCTTTCCTCCTATAGATTCTTCCACCAGCCTCCACTGATGGAGTCATATCAAAGCACATGATGTTTATTTTCAAGTCTAAATGAGTTTCTCAGCAGCTACCGCCTGCAGTGCCTTTTGAACTTTAACCTCTGCAGGTCGCTTCCTATAGTTTGGAGATGAAGGGCCCTCGTACATGTCAGACCTTTACGGCTCCTATATTATCTTCATAATCAGTCTAAATTAGTGTCTCTCAGCCTGTCTGACCTTTCACCTCTAGACGTCCCCTACAGTTTGGAGATGAAGGGCAAGCCCTCGTACATGTCGGCCTTCAGTTTGCACCATTCAGCCAGCCTCTGGATGGCGCTCTTCTCCAGAGCCAGCACCGACGCTGCCTTGTTCAGCTTGGCTTCGTTCCTCTCCAGGTAGCGAGTTCCTTCCTCCTGCAGGAAGGTCAGCCTCTCCGGGCGGCTCTCGTCCAATGGGATGTCCTCGCTCATGTAGGGGTTGAAACGGAAGTAGGTGTTGGGTGGAAGGAGGGCGTCCAGCATGATGTGGACCTCTGACGGAGAGAGGAGAGGTGAGAGAGGTTAGGTCATGTTGCTGGTGTACAGTTAAATCATTGTATATCTTGATAGCTATCATGTTGTTAGTGTAGCTAGTTGAGAGGAAGCAGCTGTCTGGGAGAAGGAGAGAACATGACGTGGACTTCTGATGAGGGACACAAAGTTAGTCCATATGTGACTGGTTTATTATGACTTCCTACTTTATAGAGGTCCATCAAGTTGTTCATAGTGCCATCACCCACACTGACTAAACATCACTCAGACTGACCATCTACACAGGTAGGAATCAAGTTGTTCATAGTGCCATCACCCACACACACACTGACTAAACATCACTCAGACTGACCATCTACACAGGTAGGAATCAAGTTGTTCATAGTGCCATCACCCACACACACTGACTAAACATCACTCAGACTGACCATCTACACAGGTAGGAATCAAGTTGTTCATAGTGCCATCACCCACACACACTGACTAAACATCACTCAGACCATCTACACAGGTAGGAATCAAGTTGTTCATAGTGCCATCACCCACACACACTGACTAAACATCACTCAGACTGACCATCTACACAGGTAGGAATCAAGTTGTTCATAGTGCCATCACCCACACACACTGACTAAACAGCACTCAGACCATCTACACAGGTAGGAATCAAGTTGTTCATAGTGCCATCACCCGCACACACTGACTAAACATCACTCAGACTGACCATCTACACAGGTAGGAATCAAGTTGTTCATAGTGCCATCACCCACACACACTGACTAAACATCACTCAGACTGACCATCTACACAGGTAGGAATCAAGTTGTTCATAGTGCCATCACCCACACACACTGACTAAACAGCACTCAGACCATCTGACCATCTACACAGGTAGGAATCAAGTTGTTCATAGTGCCATCACACCGACCATCACAGGTAGGAACACTGACTAAACATCACTCAGACTGACCATCTACACAGGTAGGAATCAAGTTGTTCATAGTGCCATCACCCACACACACTGACTAAACATCACTCAGACTGACCATCTACACAGGTAGGAATCAAGTTGTTCATAGTGCCATCACCCACACACACTGACTAAACATCACTCAGACCATCTACACAGGTAGGAATCAAGTTGTTCATAGTGCCATCACCCACACACACTGACTAAACATCACTCAGACCATCTACACAGGTAGGAATCAAGTTGTTCATAGTGCCATCACCCACACACACTGACTAAACAGCACTCAGACCATCTACACAGGTAGGAATCAAGTTGTTCATAGTGCCATCACCCACACACACTGACTAAACATCACTCAGACTGACCATCTACACAGGTAGGAATCAAGTTGTTCATAGTGCCATCACCCACACACACACTGACTAAACATCACTCAGACTGACCATCTGCACAGGTAGGAATCAAGTTGTTCATAGTGTCATCACCCACACACACAGACTAAACATCACTCAGACCATCTACACAGGTAGGAATCAAGTTGTTCATAATGCCATCACACACACACACTGACTAAACATCACTCAGACCATCTACACAGGTAGGAATCAAGTTGTTCATAGTGCCATCACCCACACACACTGACTAAACATCACTCAGACTGACCATCTACACAGGTAGGAATCAGAGAGGTGGAGTACTGGGGAGCTGATGGATGAGAGGGATCAGAGAGAGGGAGTACTGGGGAGCTGATGGATGAGAGGGATCAGAGAGAGGTCAAGTACTGGGGAGCTGATGGATGAGAGGGATCAGAGAGAGGTCAAGTACTGGGGAGCTGATGGATGAGAGGGATCAGAGAGAGGTCAAGTACTGGGGAGCTGATGGATGAGAGGGATCAGAGAGAGGTCAAGTACTGGGGAGCTGATGGATGAGAGGGATCAGAGAGAGGTCAAGTACTGGGGAGCTGATGGATGAGCGGGATCAGAGAGAGGTCAAGTACTGGGGAGCTGATGGATGAGAGGAATCAGAGAGAGGGAGTACTGGGGAGCTGATGGATGAGAGGGATCAGAGAGAGGTCAAGTACTGGGGAGCTGATGGATGAGAGGAATCAGAGAGAGGGAGTACTAGGGAGCTGATGGATGAGAGGGATCAGAGAGAGGTCAAGTACTGGGGAGCTGATGGATGAGAGGGATCAGAGATAGGTCAAGTACTGGGGAGCTGATGGATGAGAGGGATCAGAGAGAGGTCAAGTACTAGGGAGCTGATGGATGAGAGGGATCAGAGAGAGGTCAAGTACTAGGGAGCTGATGGATGAGAGGAATCAGAGAGAGGTCAAGTACTGGGGAGCTGATGGATGAGAGGGATCAGAGAGAGGGAGTACTGGGGAGCTGATGGATGAGAGGAATCAGAGAGAGGTCAAGTACTGGGGAGCTGATGGATGAGAGGGATCAGAGAGAGGTCAAGTACTGGGGAGCTGATGGATGAGAGGGATCAGAGAGAGGTGGAGTACTGGGGAGCTGATGGATGAGAGGGATCAGAGAGAGGTGGAGTACTGGGGAGCTGATGGATGAGAGGAATCAGAGAGAGGGAGTACTGGGGAGCTGATGGATGAGAGGAATCAGAGAGAGGGAGTACTGGGGAGCTGATGGATGAGAGGGATCAGAGAGAGGTCAAGTACTAGGGAGCTGATGGATGAGAGGGACCAGAGAGAGGTCAAGTACTAGGGAGCTGATGGATGAGAGGGATCAGAGAGAGGTCAAGTACTAGGGAGCTGATGGATGAGAGGGATCAGAGAGAGGTCAAGTACTGGGGAGCTGATGGATGAGAGGGATCAGAGAGAGGTCAAGTACTGGGGAGCTGATGGATGAGAGGGATCAGAGAGAGGTCAAGTACTGGGGAGCTGATGGATGAGAGGAATCAGAGAGAGGTCAAGTACTGGGGAGCTGATGGATGAGAGGGATCAGAGAGAGGTCAAGTACTGGGGAGCTCATGGATGAGAGGGATCAGAGAGAGGGAGTACTGGGGAGCTGATGGATTAGAGGGATCAGAGAGAGGTCAAGTACTGGGGAGCTGATGAATGAGAGGGATCAGAGAGAGGGAGTACTGGGGAGCTGATGAATGAGAGGAATCAGAGAGAGGTCAAGTACTGGGGAGCTGATGAACTTGATGTTCTGAACTGTGTAGGTCAAAAGGAAATCATTGAAGGAGTGACTGAGACAAAACAATGGTCATCCAACTACCTACAGGGACGACATGCAGAATGAGTCACTTAATGAGATGCACAGAAAACAACGGTCTTCCAACTACCTACAGGGACTACATGCAGAGAATGAGTCACTTAATGAGATGCACAGAAAACAACGGTCTTCCAACTACCTACAGGGACTACATGGTCATCCAACTACCTACAGGGACTACATGGTCATCCAACTACCTACAGGGACTACATGCAGCGAATGAGTCACTTAATGAGATGCACAGAAAACAATGGTCTTCCAACTACCTACAGGGACTACATGCAGAGAATGAGTCACTTAATGAGATGCACAGAAAACAATGGTCTTCCAACTACCTACAGGGACTACATGGTCATCCAACTACCTACAGGGACTACATGCAGCGAATGAGTCACTTAATGAGATGCACAGAAAACAATGGTCTTCCAACTACCTACAGGGACTACATGCAGCGAATGAGTCACTTAATGAGATGCACAGAAAACAATGGTCTTCCAACTACCTACAGGGACTACATGGTCATCCAACTACCTACAGGGACGACATGCAGCGAATGAGTCACTTAATGAGATGCACAGAAAACAATGGTCATCCAACTACCTACAGGGACGACATGCAGCGAATGAGTCACTTAATGAGATGCACAGAAAACAATGGTCATCCAACTACCTACAGGGACTACATGCAGCGAATGAGTCACTTAATGAGATGCACAGAAAACAATGGTCATCCAACTACCTACAGGGACGACATGCAGCGAATGAGTCACTTAATGAGATGCACAGAAAACAATGGTCTTCCAACTACCTACAGGGACGACATGCAGCGTCTGTTTTAGTGAAGCACATGTCTCTGACTGACTGGCTGGCTGGCTGACTGACTGACTGACTGGCTGGCTGGCTGACTGACTGTCAAAGGACAGATGTGGCACACAAACTACACACACCAACTACACCGAGGAAAACCACACACACTCCATGGTCCCTTGGTGACCCACCCTCTGTGTCGGTGGCACTGCTGATGACGTTGGTGATCTTGGCTTTGAGACTGGTGGAGGTGGTGTTGTTCTTGTTGACGGTCTCATAGCGACCCGTACCCAGGGAGACAACACACTGCACTGGGGTGTTGGGCCACAGCAGCTTACACTCATGGATGGCCAACGCTGTGGGGTTGTTGATGAGGAGACCACCATCCTGGAAACACACAGAGACAATCTGACTTCAGAAAAATATCACAAGGACTTTAGACGGACCGATATGATGTTATAGTGTTTATATATTTGTGCTTTACTCATCTCATGTATATACTGTATTTTAGTCTACGCCACTCCGACATGGCTCGTCCTAATATTTATATATTCCTTCATTCCATTATTTTACTTTTAGGTTTGTGTTTATTGTTAGATATTACTGCACTATTGGAGCTAGAAACACAAGCATTTGCTACACCTGCAATAACATTGCTAATGTGACCAATAGAATTTGATTTGATTTAATGTCTGCTTTCTTATCTTGTATGTATAAGGTACATGACATTAAGCTTGGTAAATGTCTAATAATATTGAGGTAGAACACAGTAAATCACCACCATGTCCTAGTACATAATGTCTGAGGTAGAACACAGTAAATCATCACCATGTCCTAGTACATAATGTCTGAGGTAGAACACAGTAAATCACCACCATGTCCTAGTGCATAATGTCTGAGGTAGAACACAGTAAATCACCATGTCCTAGTACATAATGTCTGAGGTAGAACACAGTAAATCACCACCATGTCCTAGTACATAATGTCTGAGGTAGAACACAGTAAATCATCACCATGTCCTAGTACATAATGTCTGAGGTAGAACACAGTAAATCATCACCATGTCCTAGTACATAATGTCTGAGGTAGAACACAGTAAATCACCACCATGTCCTAGTGCATAATGTCTGAGGTAGAACACAGTAAATCACCATGTCCTAGTACATAATGTCTGAGGTAGAACACAGTAAATCACCACCATGTCCTAGTACATAATGTCTGAGGTAGAACACAGTAAATCATCACCATGTCCTAGTACATAATGTCTGAGGTAGAACACAGTAAATCACCACCATGTCCTCGTACATCATGTCTGAGGTAGAACACAGTAAATCACCATGTCCTAGTACATAATGTCTGAGGTAGAACACAGTAAATCACCACCATGTCCTAGTACATAATGTCTGAGGTAGAACACAGTAAATCACCATGTCCTAGTACATAATGTCTGAGGTAGAACACAGTAAATCACCATGTCCTAGTACATAATGTCTGAGGTAGAACACAGTAAATCACCATGTCCTAGTACATAATGTCATAGAACACAGTAAATCACCACCATGTCCTAGTACATAATGTCTGAGGTAGAACACAGTAAATCATCACCATGTCCTAGTACATAATGTCTGAGGTAGAACACAGTAAATCACCACCATGTCCTAGTACATAATGTCTGAGGTAGAACACAGTAAATCATCACCATGTCCTAGTACATAATGTCTGAGGTAGAACACAGTAAATCACCACCATGTCCTCGTACATCATGTCTGAGGTAGAACACAGTAAATCACCATGTCCTAGTACATAATGTCTGAGGTAGAACACAGTAAATCATCACCATGTCCTAGTACATAATGTCTGAGGTAGAACACAGTAAATCACCATGTCCTAGTACATAATGTCTGAGGTAGAACACAGTAAATCACCACCATGTCCTAGTACATAATGTCTGAGGTAGAACACAGTAAATCACCACCATGTCCTTGTACATAATGTCTGAAGTAGAACATAGTAAATCACCATGTCCTAGTACATAATGTCTGAGGTAGAACACAGTAAATCATCACCATGTCCTAGTACATAATGTCTGAGGTAGAACACAGTAAATCACCATGTCCTAGTACATAATGTCTGAGGTAGAACACAGTAAATCATCACCATGTCCTAGTACATAATGTCTGAGGTAGAACACAGTAAATCACCATGTCCTAGTACATAATGTCTGAGGTAGAACACAGTAAATCATCACCATGTCCTAGTACATAATGTCTGAGGTAGAACACAGTAAATCACCATGTCCTAGTACATAATGTCTGAGGTAGAACACAGTAAATCACCATGTCCTAGTACATAATGTCTGAGGTAGAACACAGTAAATCACCATGTCCTAGTACATAATGTCTGAGGTAGAACACAGTAAATCACCACCATGTCCTCGTACATCATGTCTGAGGTAGAACACAGTAAATCACCATGTCCTAGTACATCATGTCTGAGGTAGAACACAGTAAATCACCATGTCCTAGTACATAATGTCTGAGGTAGAACACAGTAAATCACCATGTCCTAGTACATAATGTCTGAGGTAGAACACAGTAAATCACCACCATGTCCTAGTACATAATGTCTGAGGTAGAACACAGTAAATCATCACCATGTCCTAGTACATAATGTCTGACGTAGAACACAGTAAATCACCACCATGTCCTAGTACATAATGTCTGAGGTAGAACACAGTAAATCACCACCATGTCCTCGTACATCATGTCTGAGGTAGAACACAGTAAATCACCATGTCCTAGTACATAATGTCTGAGGTAGAACACAGTAAATCATCACCATGTCCTACTACATAATGTCTGAGGTAGAACACAGTAAATCACCATGTCCTAGTACATAATGTCTGAGGTAGAACACAGTAAATCACCACCATGTCCTAGTACATAATGTCTGAGGTAGAACACAGTAAATCACCACCATGTCCTTGTACATAATGTCTGAAGTAGAACATAGTAAATCACCATGTCCTAGTACATAATGTCTGAGGTAGAACACAGTAAATCATCACCATGTCCTAGTACATAATGTCTGAGGTAGAACACAGTAAATCACCACCATGTCCTAGTACATCATGTCTGAGGTAGAACACAGTAAATCACCATGTCCTAGTACATAATGTCTGAGGTAGAACACAGTAAATCATCACCATGTCCTAGTACATAATGTCTGAGGTAGAACACAGTAAATCACCACCATGTCCTAGTACATAATGTCTGAAGTAGAACATAGTAAATCACCATGCCCTAGTACATAATGTCTGAGGTTGAACACAGTAAATCACCATGTCAGTGCTGCTCTGCATCTAAACACCAGGCCCTGATCAAGGCTGCTCTGTATCTAAACACCAGGCCTGTTTAATGAAATGCCCCAGGCCCTGATCAATACTGCTCTGTATCTAAACACCAGGCCTGTTTAATGAAATGGCCCTGATCAATACTGCTCTCTATCTAAACACCAGGCCCTGATCAATACTGCTCTGCATCTAAACACCAGGCCCTGATCAATGCTGCTCTGCATCTAAACACCAGGCCCTGATCAATACTGCTCTGCATCTAAACACCAGGCCCTGATCAATACTGCTCTGCATCTAAACACCAGGCCCTGATCAATACTGCTCTGCATCTAAACACCAGGCCCTGATCAATACTGCTCTGCATCTAAACACCAGGCCCTGATCAATACTGCTCTGCATCTAAACACCAGGCCCTGATCAATACTGCTCTGCATCTACACACCAGGCCCTGATCAATACTGCTCTGCATCTAAACACCAGGCCCTGATCAATACTGCTCTGTATCTAAACACCAGGCCCTGATCAATACTACTCTGTATCTAAACACCAGGCCCTGATCAATACTGCTCTGTATCTAAACACCAGGCCCTGATCAATACTGCTCTGTATCTAAACACCAGGCCCTGATCAATGCTGCTCTGCATCTAAACAGCAGGCCTGTTTAAGCTTCCTGACCTGGGACTACGAGGCTGTTCTACTGGCCCACCAGGCTTGTGGAAACACGTCCCTATCAACTCCTCCAGGGCTGGTGAGGAGTGGTACACTGTCTAATACATCCCAGAGATGAATAGACCAGACCAGAGTCTGCTTGCCTGTAGTGTGATAGTGGTCTGAATAACAAGGAGTTAAACGTATGGTAGAAATGTCTTTCTGACCAGCCCAACAAAAGGGAAACAGTGTATTACCCATACAGGGTAGGAGAGCTCAATTACCTCAATGTTGTACAATCACCTCAACAGAGTCGGTGCTCCACAGTAGAAAGAGGCTTTGATACGGTGAAATTAATTATTCAAGTCTCATTTCCAGAAGCAGTTGTGAATGTCAGCGGCTGCAGACAGACAAGATTAGCCAGACACAGAGGGTAAGTAAGGGCTCTCTCTCTCTCACACACACACACACACTTACTTGAGAGTGTGTGTGTCAGGCTACTCTATGTGCTCCAGACACTAGCTGAGCAGTGACCTCGTCTTGGCAAAGCCAGGTTTAGTCTTTGTAAGTTATGTCTTCCCTCTCTCCCTCTTAGCTACCCTCTCCAAGTCCACTTACTCTTGGACTTCATCCACCAAGTCTGCGTCCAAAATGGCACCCTATTTCCTATATAGTGCACTACTTCTGAGAGCCCTATGGGCCCTGGTAATAAGTAATGCACTACGTAGGGAATAGGGTGTAGTTTGGGGCTGTTTGGATAGGATTAAACTGCTAAAACAATGATCTACTCATGGTGAACTGTGGGAGAGAGTGTGGCTCACAATAAGGCCCCTGCTGACTGCAGGTCAAAGGTCGTTTCCACTCTGTGGGGGTCAGAGCTACAACAGCTCTCTGGGCTAAGCCTCTCTCTCAACAACCTCACTGGCTTCTCACTACAGAAACACTGAAGAGAAACAAGACAATGAGTCTCCAGTGTTGCCATGGCGTTATGTTCAGCACTGCCTCTTCTAAAAACACTGAAGGAATTGGAATAAGGAAGTGGGCCCTGACTTACATGAAACCTCACTATTTGGGCTTTCAAACTAGAGGAAATGTCACTGTCAACAGTGATAGTGAACATATTACAAGACAATTCTCAGTGCTAACAGTTGTTTTTTTAATCAGGTGATTATTTTTTGTTCCTCAGGCTCTTGAAACCTGTTAACCAACAAGCCAACGTGATTCTCCTGTTGTGCATCATCGTGACTAAGCAGAGATTTCATGGCACCTTAATACATCTGGACACTTCGCTGCAGGCCTCATGATTAAACACTAAACTAGCCTGGCTGCAATTAAACTGTGACCAGATCACTGGTCTTTATGTTATCATGATACAGTATGTCCCTGGTACAGTGTGACCAGATCCCTGGTCTTTATGTTATGATGCAGTATGTCCCTGGTACAGTGTGACCAGATCCCTGGTCTTTATGTTATGATACAGTATGTCCCTGGTACAGTATGACCAGATCACTGGTCTTTATGTTATCATGATGCAGTATGTCCCTGGTACAGTATGACCAGATCACTGGTCTTTATGTTATCATGATGCAGTATGTCCCTGGTTCAGTGTGACCAGATCACTGGTCTTTATGTTATGATGCAGTATGTCCCTGGTACAGTATGACCAGATCCCTGGTCTTTATGTTATGATGCAGTATGTCCCTGGTACAGTGTGACCAGATCACTGGTCTTTATGTTATCATGATGCAGTATGTCCCTGTTACAGTATGACCAGATCACTGGTCTTTATGTTATCATGATGCAGTATGTCCCTGGTACAGTATGACCAGATCACTGGTCTTTATGTTATCATGATGTAGTATGTCCCTGTTACAGTATGACCAGATCACTGGTCTTTATGTTATCATGATGCAGTATGTCCCTGGTACAGTATGACCAGATCACTGGTCTTTATGTTATCATGATGTAGTATGTCCCTGGTACAGTATGACCAGATCACTGGTCTTCATGTTATGATACAGTATGTCCCTGGTACAGTGTGACCAAATCACTGGTCTTTAGGTTATCATGATGCAGTATGTCCCTGGTACAGTGTGACCAGATCCCTGGTCTTTATGTTATGATGCAGTATGTCCCTGGTACAGTGTGACCAGATCACTGGTCTTTATGTTATCATGATACAGTATGTCCCTGGTACAGTGTGACCAGATCCCTGGTCTTTATGTTATGATGCAGTATGTCCCTGGTACAGTGTGACCAGATCCCTGGTCTTTATGTTATCATGATGCATTATGTCCCTGGTACAGTATGACCTGATCACTGGTCTTTATGTTATGATACAGTATGTCCCTGGTACAGTGTGACCAGATCACTGGTCTTTGTTATGATGCAGTATGTCCCTGGTACAGTGTGACCAGATCACTGGTCTTTATGTTATCATGATACAGTATGTCCCTGGTACAGTGTGACCAGATCCCTGGTCTTCATGTTATCATGATGCAGTATGTCCCTGGTACAGTGTGACCTGATCACTGGTCTTTATGTTATGATGCAGTATGTCCCTGGTACAGTGTGACCAGATCACTGGTCTTTATGTTATCATGATGCAGTATGTCCCTGGTACAGTGTGACCAGATCACTGGTCTTTGTTATGATACAGTATGTCCCTGGTACAGTGTGACCAGATCACTGGTCTTTATGTTATGATGCAGTATGTCCCTGGTACAGTATGACCAGATCACTGGTCTTCATGTTATGATACAGTATGTCCCTGGTACAGTGTGACCAGATCACTGGTCTTTAGGTTATCATGATGCAGTATGTCCCTGGTACAGTGTGACCAGATCCCTGGTCTTTATGTTATGATGCAGTATGTCCCTGGTACAGTGTGACCAGATCACTGGTCTTTATGTTATCATGATGCAGTATGTCCCTGGTTCAGTGTGACCAGATCACTGGTCTTTATGTTATGATGCAGTATGTCCCTGGTGATGACCAGATCCCTGGTCTTTATGTTATGATGCAGTATGTCCCTGGTACAGTGTGACCAGATCACTGGTCTTTATGTTATCATGATGCAGTATGTCCCTGTTACAGTATGACCAGATCACTGGTCTTTATGTTATCATGATGCAGTATGTCCCTGGTACAGTATGACCAGATCACTGGTCTTTATGTTATCATGATGTAGTATGTCCCTGTTACAGTATGACCAGATCACTGGTCTTTATGTTATCATGATGCAGTATGTCCCTGGTACAGTATGACCAGATCACTGGTCTTTATGTTATCATGATGTAGTATGTCCCTGGTACAGTATGACCAGATCACTGGTCTTCATGTTATGATACAGTATGTCCCTGGTACAGTGTGACCAAATCACTGGTCTTTAGGTTATCATGATGCAGTATGTCCCTGGTACAGTGTGACCAGATCCCTGGTCTTTATGTTATGATGCAGTATGTCCCTGGTACAGTGTGACCAGATCACTGGTCTTTATGTTATCATGATACAGTATGTCCCTGGTACAGTGTGACCAGATCCCTGGTCTTTATGTTATGATGCAGTATGTCCCTGGTACAGTGTGACCAGATCCCTGGTCTTTATGTTATCATGATGCATTATGTCCCTGGTACAGTATGACCTGATCACTGGTCTTTATGTTATGATACAGTATGTCCCTGGTACAGTGTGACCAGATCACTGGTCTTTGTTATGATGCAGTATGTCCCTGGTACAGTGTGACCAGATCACTGGTCTTTATGTTATCATGATACAGTATGTCCCTGGTACAGTGTGACCAGATCCCTGGTCTTCATGTTATCATGATGCAGTATGTCCCTGGTACAGTGTGACCAGATCACTGGTCTTTATGTTATCATGATACAGTATGTCCCTGGTACAGTGTGACCAGATCACTGGTCTTTATGTTATCATGATGCAGTATGTCCCTGGTACAGTGTGACCTGATCACTGGTCTTTATGTTATGATGCAGTATGTCCCTGGTACAGTGTGACCAGATCACTGGTCTTTATGTTATCATGATGCAGTATGTCCCTGGTACAGTGTGACCAGATCACTGGTCTTTGTTATGATACAGTATGTCCCTGGTACAGTGTGACCAGATCACTGGTCTTTATGTTATGATGCAGTATGTCCCTGGTACAGTATGACCAGATCACTGGTCTTCATGTTATGATACAGTATGTCCCTGGTACAGTGTGACCAAATCACTGGTCTTTAGGTTATCATGATGCAGTATGTCCCTGGTACAGTGTGACCAGATCCCTGGTCTTTATGTTATGATGCAGTATGTCCCTGGTACAGTGTGACCAGATCACTGGTCTTTATGTTATCATGATGCAGTATGTCCCTGGTTCAGTGTGACCAGATCACTGGTCTTTATGTTATGATGCAGTATGTCCCTGGTACAGTATGACCAGATCCCTGGTCTTTATGTTATGATGCAGTATGTCCCTGGTACAGTGTGACCAGATCACTGGTCTTTATGTTATCATGATGCAGTATGTCCCTGTTACAGTATGACCAGATCACTGGTCTTTATGTTATCATGATGCAGTATGTCCCTGGTACAGTATGACCAGATCACTGGTCTTTATGTTATCATGATGTAGTATGTCCCTGTTACAGTATGACCAGATCACTGGTCTTTATGTTATCATGATGCAGTATGTCCCTGGTACAGTATGACCAGATCACTGGTCTTTATGTTATCATGATGTAGTATGTCCCTGGTACAGTATGACCAGATCACTGGTCTTCATGTTATGATACAGTATGTCCCTGGTACAGTGTGACCAAATCACTGGTCTTTAGGTTATCATGATGCAGTATGTGACCAGATCCCTGGTCTTTATGTTATGATGCAGTATGTGGTACAGTGTGACCAGATCCCTGGTCTTTATGTTATGATGCAGTATGTCCCTGGTACAGTGTGACCAGATCACTGGTCTTTATGTTATCATGATACAGTATGTCCCTGGTACAGTGTGACCAGATCCCTGGTCTTTATGTTATGATGCAGTATGTCCCTGGTACAGTGTGACCAGATCCCTGGTCTTTATGTTATCATGATGCATTATGTCCCTGGTACAGTATGACCTGATCACTGGTCTTTATGTTATGATACAGTATGTCCCTGGTACAGTGTGACCAGATCACTGGTCTTTGTTTATGATACAGTATGTCCCTGGTACAGTGTGACCAGATCACTGGTCTTTATGTTATCATTATGTTATGATCACTGGCAGTATGTCCCTGGTACAGTATGACCAGATCACTGGTCTTCATGTTATGATACAGTATGTCCCTGGTACAGTGTGACCAAATCACTGGTCTTTAGGTTATCATGATGCAGTCTTGACCAGATCCCTGGTCTTTATGTTATGATGCAGTATGTCCCTGGTACAGTGTGACCAGATCACTGGTCTTTATGTTATCATGATACAGTATGTCCCTGGTACAGTGTGACCAGATCCCTGGTCTTTATGTTATGATGCAGTATGTCCCTGGTACAGTGTGACCAGATCCCTGGTCTTTATGTTATCATGATGCATTATGTCCCTGGTACAGTATGACCAGATCACTGGTCTTTTGTTATGATACAGTATGTCCCTGGTACAGTGTGACCAGATCACTGGTCTTTGTTATGATGCAGTATGTCCCTGGTACAGTGTGACCAGATCACTGGTCTTTATGTTATCATGATACAGTATGTCCCTGGTACAGTGTGACCAGATCCCTGGTCTTCATGTTATCATGATGCAGTATGTCCCTGGTACAGTGTGACCTGATCACTGGTCTTTATGTTATGATGCAGTATGTCCCTGGTACAGTGTGACCAGATCACTGGTCTTTATGTTATCATGATGCAGTATGTCCCTGGTACAGTGTGACCAGATCACTGGTCTTTGTTATGATACAGTATGTCCCTGGTACAGTGTGACCAGATCACTGGTCTTTATGTTATGATGCAGTATGTCCCTGGTACAGTGTGACCAGATCACTGGTCTTTGTTATGATACAGTATGTCCCTGGTACAGTGTCACCAGATCACTGGTCTTTAGGTTATCATGATGCAGTATGTCCCTGGTACAGTATGACCAGATCCCTGGTCTTCGTGTTATCATGATACAGTATGTCCCTGGTACAGTGTGACCAGATCCCTGGTCTTTATGT
Source organism: Oncorhynchus nerka (assembly GCF_034236695.1). Taxonomy (NCBI): domain Eukaryota; kingdom Metazoa; phylum Chordata; class Actinopteri; order Salmoniformes; family Salmonidae; genus Oncorhynchus; species Oncorhynchus nerka. The sequence goes on from NC_088403.1 coordinate 12,324,122, forward strand.
TATCATGATGCATTATGTCCCTGGTACAGTATGACCAGATCACTAGTCTTTATGTTATCCTGGTACAGTATGACCAGATCACTGGTCTTTAGGTTATCATGATACAGTATGTCCCTGGTACAGTATGACCAGATCACTGGTCTTTATGTTATGATACAGTATGTCACTGGTACATGACCAGATCACTAGTCTTTATGTTATCCTGGTACAGTATGACCAGATCACTGGTCTTTAGGTTATCATGATACAGTATGTCCCTGGTACAGTATGACCAGATCACTGGTCTTTATGTTATGATACAGTATGTCACTGGTACAGTGTGACCAGATCACTGGTCTTTATGTTATTATGATGCAGTATGTCCCTGGTACAGTGTGACCAGATCCCTGGTCTTTATGTTATCATGATGCAGTATGTCCCTGGTACAGTATGACCAGATCACTGGTCTTTATGTTATGATACAGTATGTCCCTGGTACAGTATGACCAGATCACTGGTCTTTAGGTTATCATGATGCAGTATGTCCCTGGTACAGTATGACCAGATCACTGGTCTTTCTGTTATAATGATGCAGTATGTCCCTGGTACAGTATGACCAGATCACTGGTCTTTAGGTTATCATGATGCAGTATGTCCCTGGTCTTTATGTTGTCATGATGCAGTATGTCCCTGGTACAGTGTGACCAGATCCCTGGTCTTTATGTTGTTATGATACAGTATGTCCCTGGTACAGTGTGACCAGATCCCTGGTCTTTATGTTATGATGCAGTATGTCCCTGGTACAGTGTGACCAGATCACTGGTCTTTATGTTATGATACAGTATGTCCCTGGTACAGTGTGACCAGATCACTGGTCTTTAGATTATCATGATGCAGTATGTCCCTGGTACAGTGTGACCAGATCACTGGTCTTTAGGTTATCATGATGCAGTATGTCCCTGGTCTTTATGTTATCATGATGCAGTATGTCCCTGGTACAGTATGACCAGATCACTGGTCTTTAGGTTATCATGATGCAGTATGTCCCTGGTACAGTGTGACCAGATCCCTGGTCCAGTATGTCCCTGGTACAGTGTGACCAGATCACTGGTCTTTAGGTTATCATGATGCAGTATGTCCCTGACCAGATCACTGGTCTTTAGTTATCATGATGCAGTATGTCCCTGGTACATGACCAGATCACTGGTCTTTATGTTATCATGATGCAGTATGTCCCTGGTACAGTGTATGACCAGATCACTGGTCTTTCTGTTATCATGATGCAGTATGTCCCTGGTACAGTGTGACCAGATCACTGGTCTTTATGTTATCATGATGCAGTATGTCCCTGGTCTTTATGTTATCATGATGCAGTATGTCCCTGGTACAGTGTGACCAGATCCTGGTCTTTATGTTATCATGATGATACAGTATGTCCCTGGTACAGTGTGACCAGATCCTGGTCTTTATGTTATCATGATGCAGTATGTCCCAGTATGTCCCTGGTACAGTGTGACCAGATCACTGGTCTTTATGTTATGATACAGTATGACCAGTCTTTATGTTATCATGATGCAGTATGTCCCTGGTACAGTGTGACCAGATCACTGGTCTTTATGTTATCATGATGCAGTATGTCCCTGGTACAGTGTGACCAGATCACTGGTCTTTATGTTATCATGATGCAGTATGTCCCTGGTACAGTGTGACCAGATCACTGGTCTTTAGATTATCATGATGCAGTATGTCCCTGGTACAGTGTGACCAGATCACTGGTCTTTATGTTATCATGATGCAGTATGTCCCTGGTACAGTATGACCAGATCACTGGTCTTTAGGTTATCATGATGCAGTATGTCCCTGGTACAGTATGACCAGATCACTGGTCTTTATGTTATCATGATGCAGTATGTCCCTGGTACAGTGTGACCAGATCACTGGTCTTTAGGTTATCATGATGCAGTATGTCCCTGGTCTTTATGTTATCATGATGCAGTATGTCCCTGGTACAGTGTGACCAGATCCCTGGTCTTTATGTTATCATGATGCAGTATGTCCCTGGTACAGTGTGACCAGATCACTGGTCTTTATGTTATCATGATGCAGTATGTCCCTGGTACAGTATGACCAGATCCCTGGTCTTCATGTTATCATGATGCAGTATGTCCCTGGTACAGTGTGACCAGATCACTGGTCTTTATGTTATCATGATGCAGTATGTCAGTGTGACCAGATCACTGGTCTTTATGTTATCATGATGCAGTATGTCCCTGGTCTGACCAGATCACTGGTCTTTATGTTATCATGATGCAGTATGTCCCTGGTACAGTGTGACTAGATCCCTGGTCTTTATGTCATGATGCAGTATGTCCCTGGTCACTGGTCTTTATGTTATGATGCAGTATGTCCCTCTTCATGTTATCATGATGCAGTATGTCCCTGGTACAGTGTGACCAGATCACTGGTCTTTATGTTATCATGATGCAGTATGTCCCTGGTACAGTGTGACCAGATCACTGGTCTTTAGATTATCATGATGCAGTATGTCCCTGGTACAGTGTGACCAGATCACTGGTCTTTAGGTTATCATGATGCAGTATGTCCCTGGTCTTTATGTTATCATGATGCAGTATGTCCCTGGTGACCAGATCCCTGGTCTTTATGTTATCATGATGCAGTAGTACAGTGTGACCAGATCACTGGTCTTTATGTTATCATGATGCAGTATGTCCCTGGTACAGTATGACCAGATCCCTGGTCTTCATGTTATCATGATGCAGTATGTCCCTGGTACAGTGTGACCAGATCACTGGTCTTTATGTTATCATGATGCAGTATGTCAGTGTGACCAGATCACTGGTCTTTATGTTATCATGATGCAGTATGTCCCTGGTACAGTATGACCAGATCACTGGTCTTTATGTTATCATGATGCAGTATGTCCCTGGTACAGTGTGACTAGATCCCTGGTCTTTATGTCATGATGCAGTATGTACCTGGTACAGTATGACCAGATCCCTGGTCTTCATGTTATCATGATGCAGTATGTCCCTGGTACAGTGTGACCAGATCACTGGTCTTTATGTTATCATGATGCAGTATGTCCCTGGTACAGTGTGACCAGATCACTGGTCTTTAGATTATCATGATGTATGTCTTTACATGATGACCAGATCACTGGTCTTTAGGTTATGATGCAGTATGTCCCTGGTACAGTGTGACCAGATCACTGGTCTTTATGTTATCATGATGCAGTATGTCCCTGGTTATCAGTGACAGTGATGCAGATCCCTGGTCTTTATGTTATCATGATGCAGTATGTCCCTGGTACAGTGTGACCAGATCACTGGTCTTTATGTTATCATGATGCAGTATGTCCCTGGTACAGTGTGACCAGATCACTGGTCTTTATGTTATCATGATGCAGTATGTCCCTGACCAGATACTGGTCTTTATGTTACCAGATCACTGGTCTTTATGTTATCATGATGCAGTATGTCCCTGGTACAGTGTGACCAGATCACTGGTCTTTATGTTATCATGATGCAGTATGATGTACAGTATGTCCCTGGGTTATCATGATGCAGTATGTCCCTGTACAGTGTGACCAGATCACTGGTCTTTATGTTATCATGATGCAGTATGTCCCTGGTACAGTGTGACCAGATCACTGGTCTTTATGTTACATGATGCAGATGTCCCTGGTCAGTTGGTACAGTATGACCAGATCACTGGTCTTTATGTTATCATGATGCAGTATGTCCCTGGTACAGTGTGACCAGATCACTGGTCTTTATGTTATCATGATGCAGTATGTCCCTGGTACAGTGTGACCAGATCACTGGTCTTTATGTTATCATGATGCAGTATGTCCCTGGTACAGTGTGACCAGATCACTGGTCTTTATGTTATCATGATGCAGTAGTACAGTGTGACCAGATCCTGGTCTGATTATGTCCCTGGTGTGTGACCAGATCACTGGTCTTTATGTTATGATGACAGTATGTCCCTGGTACAGTGTGACCAGATCACTGGTCTTTATGTTATCATGATGCAGTATGTCCCTGGTACAGTGTGACCAGATCACTGGTCTTTATGGTCAGTGTGACCAGATCACTGGTCTTTATGTTATGATACAGTATGTCCCTGGTACAGTGTGACCAGATCACTGGTCTTTATGTTTCATGATACAGTATGTCCCTGGTACAGTGTGACCAGATCCTGGTCTTTATGTTATCATGATGCAGTATGTCCCTGGTACAGTGTGACCAGACTGGTCTTTATGTTATCAGATCAGTATGTCCCTGGTCAGTGTGACCAGATCATGTCTTTATGTTATCATGATGCAGTATGTCCCTGGTACAGTGTGACCAGATCACTGGTCTTTATGTTATCATGATGCAGTATGTCCCTGGTACAGTGTGACCAGATCACTGGTCTTTATGTTATCATGATGCAGTATGTCCCTGGTACAGTGTGACCAGATCACTGGTCTTTAGGTTATCATGATGCAGTATGTCCCTGGTACAGTGTGACCAGATCACTGGTCTTTAGGTTATCATGATGCAGTATGTCCCTGGTCTTTATGTTATCATGATGCAGTATGTCCCTGGTACAGTATGACCAGATCACTGGTCTTTAGGTTATCATGATGCAGTATGTCCCTGGTACAGTATGACCAGATCACTGGTCTTTCTGTTATCATGATGCAGTATGTCCCTGGTACAGTATGACCAGATCACTGGTCTTTAGGTTATCATGATGCAGTATGTCCCTGGTCTTTATGTTGTCATGATGCAGTATGTCCCTGGTACAGTGTGACCAGATCCCTGGTCTTTATGTTATCATGATGCAGTATGTCCCTGGTACAGTGTGACCAGATCCCTGGTCTTTATGTTATGATACAGTATGTCCCTGGTACAGTGTGACCAGATCACTGGTCTTTATGTTATGATACAGTATGTCCCTGGTACAGTGTGACCAGATCACTGGTCTTTATGTTATCATGATGCAGTATGTCCCTGGTACAGTGTGACCAGATCACTGGTCTTTATGTTATCATGATGCAGTATGTCCCTGGTACAGTGTGACCAGATCACTGGTCTTTATGTTATCATGATGCAGTATGTCCCTGGTACAGTGTGACCAGATCACTGGTCTTTATGTTATCATGATGCAGTATGTCCCTGGTACAGTGTGACCAGATCACTGGTCTTTAGGTTATCATGATGCAGTATGGTCTTTATGTTATCATGATGCAGATGCAGTATGATCCCTGGTACAGTATGACCAGATCACTGGTCTTTAGGTTATCATGATGCAGTATGTCCCTGGTACAGTATGACCAGATCACTGGTCTTTAGATTATCATGATGCAGTATGTCCCTGGTACAGTGTGACCAGATCACTGGTCTTTAGGTTATCATGATGCAGTATGTCCCTGGTACAGTGTGACCAGATCACTGGTCTTTATGTTATCATGATGCAGTATGTCCCTGGTACAGTGTGACCAGATCCCTGGTCTTTATG